>NW_025780396.1:20000-28519 GCF_021130785.1 Homalodisca vitripennis | reverse complement strand
TACTGGACCGATTGTACTGAAGTTTTACGTGGACATTCTTGTGTCCCTGGTTAGCATATAGGTCTATCCATATATCCAAAAATAACCTCTCACGTAAACCCTACTGGACCGATTGCACTGAAGTTTTACGTGGACATTCTTGTGTCCCTGGGTAGCATATGGGTCTATCCTTATTTCAAAAAATAACCTCTCACGTAAACCCTACTGGACCGATTGCACTGAAGTTTTACGTGGACATTCTTGTGTCCCTGGTTAGCATATAGGTCTATCCTTATTTCCAAAAAATAACCTCTAACGTAAACCCTACTGGACCGATTGTACTGAAGTTTTACGTGGACATTCTTGTGTCCCTGGTTAGCATATAGGTCTATCCTTATATCCAAAAAATAACCTCTCACGTAAACCCTACTGGACCGATTGCACTGAAGTTTTACGTGGACATTCTTGTGTCCCTGGGTAGCATATAGGTCTATCCTTATTTTCCAAAAATAACCTCTCACGTAAATCCTACTGGACCGATTGTACTGAAGTGTTACGTGGTCATTCTTGTGTCTCTGGGTATCGTATAGGTCTATCCTTATTTCCAAAATTTCTCCGGGCTACGCCTTGCCTTATTGGTCTCTAAAATTTCGAAAAATTGAATCAGGAATGCATTACAACAAACAGATGTTATTAATTGAAAGAGCACGTTAAATTAAATTAACTGATCTGTATAAACATTGTTGTATGAGAGGAAAATCATATTTTTAGTTCATATAAGTACCGTTTCAATACCTTTTATACATATCGTATAGATTTAAAAGCACAGAGTAACCTTAAATGTAACACTTCATTATTTTCTGAAATGACCAATAACGCTATCGAGATAATAACGTTGAAAGTATTAGTAACAATTCGTTTCTCCGGGGTGCGCAAAAGACCCTTGAGGCTGAAGTGCATGGCAATAGGCCGCCTTATAGAAGAAGAACAATTTGTTTTAGCTGTTATCTGTGCCATGTTTGGTCAGTACTGTAATGCAGAGATCAAAACAAAGTAAAAAATTATACATTCTTTACAGTTTTAACTTTTGAAGGTTTGAGGTTCAAAGAAGAGTCAGTTTTAAAAAAACATTTAGTGACAGCAGCGGGTTATGTTCTCACTATTTTAAAAGAGGAAATGAGACAATTGAAGATACTTAAAAGCTGAATAAATTGACCCATTTAAAGTGTTCAGTTTGGAACTATATAGGCCATACATTTCATAAAAAGAGAATATAATATTATAGAAAATAAGCTCAGTCCAAAATAAGAATCTATAAGTTAAATCTAGGCATATTTTTTAACTCGTTCAAATCTTGATTGGATAAAAGCATTGCTATGAAAAATCTCTACACACTACACTGCAAACAGAAGAGTACTTGAAGTGTGGTCCTCCAATATTTTACGGATGACTCTAACCGAAATAACAGTAATTTCGAGAATACTTATGTTAGGAAGGGAGCTCTCATTATTGCAAGCATGACTCATTAACAGTGAATAAAAACTTCTTGAATTTCAAGAATTTGCAACATTATTCTACATTTGGCGCTTTAAAACAAAAAAACAATGTATAAGAAAAAAACTAAATTTGCTTACGTTGCTATTGAAGGAATGTGTAATCGTTCGTAATAATAAGTTTGTTGTTGTTATTACTAATCTATATTTCATGAGTTAAGGTGGAACACTAATACAATCATGGCTACATTTACCAGAATTGATTTCAAAAATTCAAAAAAGATTTCAAAAATGAATTAAAAAAAAGAACTACATCACTATTACTGTTACAACTTTAAAGTCTATAAGAAACTAACGGAAATAATGGCAATTTTACTATTTCATTCAGTCAATTTTAATCAGTTAAAAAATATTTGGATAACTGTAACAGTTGTAGTATTTTTGTAATTTAGTTAAATAAATAATAAATGGAAATGATAAAATTAAATATTTATATATTGTTCATATTTACTTAAAATGTATTACTTTTAATGTAAGGGTATTTTGAAATGTATATCTTTGAATATACTAACATTTTACATCTGAGTTAAAAATTTTTCGCGTAAAACGTTGCTACTGTGCCAATATTAGTATGGAAACAATAAGTTAATTAGTCTATATAAAACAGTTAAACATCTAAATGAGTGGCAGCTTTTACAATTTTAAAACAATATTTTGAACTCCAATAAAAGACAATTATTAAGGGAAGACAGTGTTCAACTAATTTACATTGGTTTGAATATAAAAACTAAAAATTAATTGTATTAGTTTTTCGTTAATACTAAAGATACAAATTATTTATATACTAACTACTATTTTGTACTACTCATAGCATAATACAGAACTTAATACACCTAAACAAATATATAAGAGACAAATTTATAATCACGATCTTTGACGCTTCAATAAATATTGAAATTAAATAAACGATTAGCTTTAGTGCTGCACACTAATACACACAAAATCACAAAAGGGTATAATTTTAATGAAGAGAAGACTCGTGTTACAGTTAAATTTGTATAACAATTTGCCAGATAGCAGGTTTGCAGACGCAGCGGCCATGTTTTCCTCCTGGAGCTCCCGACAGCACATAGATAAACAATACTGAGCAAATACAAACAATATGCTGGCTTTAACGCAATTTCTGCAACATAACGACCTCTCTAGTTTTGGCTGAACCGGATCTGATTTTAACTATATATCTAAACAAATTTACCATTTTTTTTTATGGTTTATATACATATAATGGTTTTATTTACATTATATACAAAATATATACATATAGCTTGTAGGTCTGAGAAGCCTACTTCGGTTTGGAAGTGCCTATATCCTACCCGTATGTTTTATAGTACGCTTCAAACTGTATTTGAACTAACTAAAAAATAGTCGAATTAAACTGGGCAAATGGAATGTTTTAATTATTTGAAAACATGATTCAATGGTTGAGTAAATATTTCCTAGGCTATGTTTACACATAATAAATGGCTTTTAATGCAATGTCTACTATCTAACAGAATCTATGACAAATTATAAAAATAACTATCAAACACTAATGTTCCCATATGATCTTTCGAACTACACAGTCTAGCTGGATGTTAGGTATTGTTTTTGTAAATACTTTTCTCAGAAATAACTGAACTTGAATAAAGAATAATTTCAGCATATGTTTGATACTTTAACTAATTCCACAGTTAGTTACAATATATTAACTATTAACTTAACTTAAAAGTTATTACCTTATAAATTTAAAAAAAGTAGATTTATCAAACAATGGTTTTAAAATGTTCTTATATAAAATAGTTATAAACTGATTTAGAGTTAACATTATAAGGTCTGCATTGATGTTTCAATTAAAAACTTTAGATATTGGAAAAATAGAACCTTTTCCTTCACAGGCGATCTTAGGAACGTTTAAGTTAAACGATCTTAAGACTTGTGGTTATTTTATAATTCTGTGTGTAGGATCAGTTGTAAATCACAGTATATTCCTGACACCTAAATAAATTTACCTTGTTTCTCCAATTAAGAAAATATATACATATGGTTAGGTATGAGAAGCCTACTTCGTTCTGGAAGTGTCTATTTCCGGCAGTTATTATGTATTTCTTGTTAAGGCATTTCAGGTGCCATAAATAGATTTCGCTCAGCCCTTAATTTAATTATCTTATTTTAATTACATTTACAGGGGAAAGTGTACATCCGTTTTTAAATAACAGTTTATGGTAAAGAACAAATAAAGGTTAAACTACTGATTAAGCAAGTTGTTAACCAATTTAGATCTTTTACATTATGTCATTGTATTTTATGAACTATTTTATACTTATTCCAAACACTTTCTTTATACTTATGGAACATATAAACTATCGTCAATAAGCCACTTATAGTCTATTTAAACGTTACAAAATAAGGTAGAATTGTTATCTCAATATTTGTCACCGAGCTCTCCCGTTACCCTGTTATTGTTATTGGTTGTTGGAGCTTGTTCATTCTGGGAAATAACATTTCAGTTGACATCATACCGATGTTACTCTATGATTCATTGCGTATATTGTTTTGAAATCAAAATGTTTAAAAAACCAAATGATGGCTCATTTATACAGTTTTTACTAAATGATATTATAAGGTAAATAGTTTATTTATTTGTGAGATATATTTTAACGAAAATAAAGTAACAGATTAAATAATTTAATTATTAATTCACCGTTACGTATATTATTTAACCAAGAGTAATTATTAATCCTTATAAAGTAATATAAACCTCTCCATATAATGTGATTCGGAGACTGGCTTATTGTTTGCTTTAGCACTAATAACCTCTTATATTAAAAATGTCAGTTTAAGAGTAAACTCAACGCTATTCAATTTATAATGAGGCCAGAAGATTAATTTTGCAAATTACCAATTGAATATTAATATTTTTCTTTCACAAATCACTAAAATCATCGAATATAAGTATCAAATCCTAAGTAATAAGAGTATTTAATATATTTTATTAATATTTAGTTTTATTTGATATTATATCGCTATTTTACGAGAGCCAGTTTTTAAAAACTCGACGCAATCGTCTCTGCCTCATTGAGATAGTTATATTCATCATGATGGCTGAGCAATTCTACCAAACTGCACATGTTGGAAGGTAAAAATTAATACTATATTTCATAACCACTACCATACGACCCGGTTGTGGCGTTGCATCAGTTCATTCATTCATTGATGGTTTCCGCATTCGGACATGCTAACCACTATCTCTCGCGATGCACATTTCACGTTTTACGCCATAAGGTACATGATAAAATTTTACGGAATTCAGTTTATACACGAAGTGCCTATATTTTTTATGTTATTAATAGAAATTCATGGATTTTCCTCTAAATGGCTGAGCTTTAGTGAAGCCTATCATGTAGCATGATATTAGAATGTCTCTTACGTCTGACAGTCCAGAGGATATCTAGAGAATTAAGTAATCTGTGGACTTTAAATTTTGCAGGAGGCTTTATTTAAAATTTCGCAGTTGGATTTTGACGATGGTTCACCTATTTCATCGTATATATTTATATACATACAGACATACACATGCAGTTGAAAATTTCAGTCGGTAAATTGCTAGAGCCGAGGAAAAAAGAACCGTTGGAGGTAATACAATTTAATATTTCATGTTTCAGTTTTGTCCCATTTCCATAGTATTATTTTAAAGAATCGACTTAGATACAGCAAATACTTTGATTTTTTGTTCTCTTAGGACAAGAAGGTTAGAAAATTTGCAGCTAGTCCTATGAGGACCTTTGCGCTGCTTCCGGAGTGAGAGGATATTCTGGATGGGTAAGAGGGGTAGGGGCCTCCTGTCGAGTTCCACATTGGAAGAATTACGAGCACTAATATCAGTCATGTGCTCTCGGAATAAGGGAATACCAGTTCTCAACCAGCCTCTCCAATCAAAGCAGGCAGGGGGTGGCACACCCTTATGCCTAATCTAGCAAGAACCTTTGACTATAGAGAACGAACCTCACCAGCTCCAACAATCATCTTCCGCAAAGGACTAGACCTATCAAAATTACTCTTGCACTCTAGAATCTCGACATTTTTAGTTAGTGATGTGCCGCTCCTGGACATCCATAAGGTACTCGGATTTAAGTGACACTTCGGTTTTCGCTCTGCCCACTTTGGGTTCAACTGTTATAAACCAACCAGAAGTGAGCTCTCCTGGGGGAACTGCACTGTTGTATGGCGTTTGGGATTTAGAACTCCACTCTCTTACCAAAAAGGAGACTGAAAACCATTTATGATTCTGCCCATTGTTATTTTAATAAAGTGAAATAAAATATTCAATGTTAAACCATTTTAAATACATGTGGAAACACTTAATAAATTAGTGATTCCTGACTGTGTGACCTCAACGAATTCACGATTAGCGTCTTCATTAAAATGACAACTGGAAAGAGCGTCTAATGTACAAGATGGCCGCTGAAAGGTAGTATCCATGAAGTGTTTGCGTTGATTATTGCCAGGTACTGTTATTCGTGAGCAATCAGCTTACAGTTGGCAGCCCTGAGCACGTTCACATTGTCAGTGGTGTGTTTAATCACTTTTATCTACGACTGCTCTGTTATGGTGTTATAACTGGTTCTTAAACTATGGGGTACCGACGTAGAAACAACATTCCTATATTTACTATGTTCGTTTAACATACGAAAAAACAGAAATAGACTGGTTAATATGTTATCAATTACGCACTCATATTCCAACACTTTTCTTCATACTCTTTGTAGTGTACATGCAGATAATATAAAGTACAAAAATGTCACTTTGTACTTTATAAAGCGTCACGTATAAATTTATCGTTGTTTACATAAATATTATGCATTATGGCCATAATTACATTTATCAAGAGAGGAGAAGCATTGTTTGGTTCAAAAAATGTAATTGTTTAATTCCATGTTATGATTCCCCCTCCCCTGGTTTATACCGATTACGAATAAACAGGGTGTCCACAAATTACTCAATCAAACTTCACCATTTGATTTTTCAGGTAAAAATAAGTGATAAATAAGATAAATTGATATACAAATGTTCACATGAAGTAACCTATATTTTACTGCTCTCGTAAATTTTTCATAAATATCTTTCGTTTTTGAGTCCTTACAGTTTGAAAATTGTGTTTGGCCACCAGTTTAAAACCTGATAAATTATGTTTCAGAAAATTGGTCTAAATTATGATAAATACTTTGCAAAGTTTGAACCTTAATAAGTATAAAGATATAATTGTTTCTTAAAAAACAAAAACAGACAATAAACTAAGCAAAATAAGACTATATTTTATAAGATCTGAAAAACTCTTTTACATACATATTTTATATAACATTACATATTAAATATAGTTTGCATTGATTCTTAAGCCAGAGTAACAGGCGACCTTCACTTTTCGTAGATTTAAAGCCTTAATATCAAATCTTGAGTTTGTTTATCTAGGTGTGTAGTTGGCTACCTTGTTCAGTGACGAAGGTAATTAATTGCAGCTGCTGCCAGGTTATGAAAGTATTGTTGGTTTTTATTACAATGTTTAGTTTATGGTAAAAGTGCAGTTAGTGTTTTGAAAAACTAAAAATGCCTAGAATAAGTAATGTTAAAGCATCAATAAAGATCAAAGGAATCAGGTATAGTAATGAGTCTGCTGTGCCTGGGCCTTATTCGGGTTTTCCTATAATTAGGATCATAAAAGGAAATAAGGCAGCAGAAGAACAAAACTGTAACAGGGAGTGAAGATGAGGGTGGTTAAGAAGAAGATTCAATAGATGTAAAGGTGCAAAAAGAAGTTTAAAATGGTAATAAATACTCGGCAGGATAGTTTTAAGTCATTTCAAGTAAAATAATATTGAATTCCTAATTTCCGTAACCTCATTTTTAAAGCTTATGCGCATTTGTCCTGAACCAACCATCCAACATCTTTAATTTTTTCTATTCTTTTATTTTTTACTAAGATAGCTAAAAAGTATACTAGTATCTCTAAAATTATCGAATACTATAAAGATAATTTAAAAAATTACAATAAGGAAAGAGTGTTTGGTTTATATATTAAACAAGGTGAAAGTATGCCATCCCACGTGATACAAACAAGCTTCCCTAAGGCTAGATGCAAAATTTTTAATCTGTACGGCCCATTTAATTCTCTAAATATCCAGCTGATAGATGGACAGATATACAACTACAAGGAAATCAACTTTTACATCCTCCCGGCAGACAAAATACAGATTGTGTTAGCCTACTGGGTAACAGGCATCCATGGGCCTAATTACACGGTCGGACATTCAACATCACAGAACACATTCTTGTCCATGTAGAAATGAACTTTCATGCAATATACAGAGGATATCGTTCTTGAGTTATCTTGAAGTTATATTCACATTTTCGTTCGGTTAAGTTAGCTTTTATAGCAGCGTTTAAGTCAAATCTCCGGTAAGTTAACGATAGTACTACAACTTAAGAATGCACCAAGTTTAAATGTTGCCACAGACTTTTGACATTGAAACTACTGTATTATATATTCCTTACCAGTATAACATAGTTATATACACTAAGATATACTTTTATACCGATTAAATTAGAATTATAAATATTTTAAATGTTTTTATTTGATTTCTCGAATAACTCCAATGCGAAACACTTTTCAGGTCGATATTACTTACTATACCACAAGAAATCGACAACACATCACACCTGGGGTTTGTTTTTTGGTCTTTTGATTAACCTATTAGTAAGTGGAACTTTTTAGCGACGAAGAATATAATTGTGCCACATTAATCTTAGGTATTAGTATTTGTGCTGATTGCAATAGTTCAAAATAGCGATCAAAAAGTGCATTAAAAATGTTAATCTGATGATATCGAGTAATAATTTTTCTATTTGTAGCTTATGGTTATTTTTAAAATCCCACTAATACGGATCCTATATTCTTAGTTACTAAACTTTGTATGAAGTTATGAGTATTTGGCAATTTGTTTTGTTAATTTATGC
>NW_025780396.1:0-15000 GCF_021130785.1 Homalodisca vitripennis | reverse complement strand
CAACTCTTAGAGTAGAAGCTTTTGGTAGCGACATGTTTCTAATGGATAATTTACAGCATAATGTTTTTTTTCAGCAAGTTTGCATGTGATTATAATGACATTATTAAAACTATTACTTTGTTAAAGAATAAACCTAGTTGCGGCATTGATGGCATTAGTATAACTATTATTAAGGAAAATATTGAAGTGTTTGCTCCCTTGTTGTTTGATATTTTTAGTAAGTCTTTTGCTCAAGGTGTGGTTCCAGATCAATTTAAAGTTGCCTCGGTTGTACCCATTTTTAAGGCAGGAGATGACACTCTGGTCTCTTCATACCGTCCTGTTTCAGTAATTAACGTTGTAGCAAAGATTTTTGAAACTTATGTTAAAAGTCAATTAATGTCATATTTCAACTCAATATTATTTTTTTGTCCTAATCAGTTTGGGTTTTTGCCTGATAAATGCACAGATTTAGCTGTAAGAAGGCATGTTTAGTAGTATAGCTGCGGGTGTAGATAAGCACAAATATACTGTATCGGTGTATCTAGATTTTAAAAAGGCTTTCGACACTCTGGACATTGATATTTTAATTCAAAAATTTAAAAATGCTGGCATAGGTAGTGATGCTTTAAAATGGTTAAGCTCCTTTTGTAAGGGGAGGAAACAAGTTGTTAAAATTAATAGGGTTTTAAGTGGCACCCAGGAGTTACAATATGGTACAGCGCAAGGAGGAGTTTTGGGGCCCTTGATGTTCCTGGTTTACATTAATGATTTATTAAATACTGATTTGTGTTCTTCTATATATGCGTATGCTGATGACACTGCCTTAGTGTGTTCATCGTATAACAAAGAGACCCTAAAATTACAAATAAATACTGATCTTGAAAAAGTCTCACAATGGTTAATTAGAAACAAATTATTGATTAATTCATCAAAATCTAAGTGCTTATTGTTTTTTGAACATAATACGCCAAATGAGGTTTTAACGCATGAATTTAAATTGTTGTGTCATACGCATCAGTGCGTGTATCAATGTCGGTGTTTGCCTATAGAAGTAGTTGATGCTGTAAAGTACCTGGGCCTTTATATTGATAAGTATCTCAAATGGGATCACCATGTCAAATTTTTGGTGCAGAAATTAAGGAAAATTAACTATGCATTGTACCACATGAAAGGTTATTTAGTTGGTGATTATTTAAAAAATGTTTACTTGTCTTGGTTTGAGAGTACGTTAAGGTATGGTATTGCTCATTTTGGGGGGGCTTATCCTACAATTGTTTCACCTTTAGTAATGTGTCAGAGACAGGCTGTACGTATAATTTATAATGTAAAAAAAAATGGAAAGAATGAGTTATTTGTTTTCTCAGAAAAGTATTCTTACTTTTAAACAGTTATACCAGTATTCTCTATTAATGCATGTTCATAAATATTTGCCAGAATTTAAAATAAAAAGTGTAATGAGAACAACTCGTTCTGCACAAAGCATTCTCTTAGAAGTTCCGTTTTGTCATAAAGAAATAAGTCGGCATCAGTTTTATTACCTAGGCCCCAAGATATTTAATGATCTCATTGTTTGCTGTGGTAATGATATTCTGTTTGAAAAGAAACATAAAGTTAAAATGAAGGTTATAAATTTTATATGTGAGCATGTTTTTTTATAATTGTATTGATTAATTAATTAATTTGTTTAAAAAAAGAAAAGTATAAATGCATTGTGAATTATTGTTCCCTGTTTATTTAGGCTAAGGATTCGAATTATAATAGTTTTTACTGCCATAATTATTAGCTAGCTATTAAATGATACAGTTTGAAATTTCTTTATATGTAGTTGTTGATTGAATGTTTAGTTGTTAGGTATATTTACAATATTTCTATTTGTGTTAATTACATTATTTTTTTTTACTTATTTAATATTTATTGTAATTGTTAAGACTAAATAATTTATTTACTTGTACCATACTATAAATGTATTGTGAATATCTTTTTTTGTATATGACGTAGTTTAAGGGCCTGAATGGAATAAATTTAATTGTCATATCACGTATTTGGTATCAGATATTTATTAAATGGTAAATTTTGTTATTCTTTTATATGGCTACTGTTAAAATATTTGTTTGTTTGTAGTTATATCTTGTCATATTTAAACTATATATTTATTAAATTAAACTATTTAAACCTTTTCTATATTGTAGATGTTTGATACTAGATAGTTTATTATTAGCTTGTAATATTTAGTATCGCAGAGATTTATTTAACGCTAATTTGTAGAACTTTTGTGATTTTTTCTAAAACAATTTAGGTTTAGAAGTGCCTAAAGTAATTATAAGTTAAAAATAGCTGGGACTGCAACACTGCAAATCTGTAAAAGGCATATTGTTAAAACACAAACGAGTTCCCGCACGCGCTCGTTTTAGTGGTGCATGGGATGTATATTGTAAAACTTGCATGTTTACTGAATAAAGATTTTTTGTAAACTTTGTAAACTTTGTAAACACACACACGCACACGCGCGCACACACACACACACACACACACACACGCACACGCACACGCGCACACACACACACACACACACACACACACGCACGCGCGCACACACACACACACACACACACACACACACACACACGCACACACGCACACGCACACACACACACACACGCACACGCACACGCGCACACGCGCGCGCGCACAATACAATACAATACAATACAATATACTTTATTGCCAGAAACAATTTTAACATTGCATAGCATGCGTCACATAATAATAATTGTATAATTATTAAAATAATGAAATGTCTTATGCTAACGATTTAATTTTTAAAATATTGTAAACAATATCGATTTTAGTTAACAATAAAAGTTGTCAAGCAGTAAAATTAATATATAATAAAAATAACTTTGGATATCAGCGCCCCTGTACTACCGCACATTGGAGCTAGTGAGATGGTCCATGAATTCACCAACTGTATAAAAAGAATGAGACACTAAAAAGTGTCGCAATGTAATTTTGAACCGATTTAGATCATTTATTGATTTTATTTCTTCAGGGAGCCCATTTAGAAACTTTATATGCCGGCTTGAGAAGGAAGTTGCTCGTATCTTCTCAATCTATGCTGAGCAGGTCTGACATTTTCTCGATACCTCGTATCGTAGTTGTGAATGTCACGACCTCGAACCATTTGGCTCTTAAACCTACAATGTACAGTAGTCTCCAGTATATACAAACATGGCAATGTTAGTATTTTGAGCTCCCTAAATGAATTTCTACACGACTCTCTAAAGTTTAATTTAGCAATAATTCTAATAGCTCTCTTCTGTAAGACAAAAAGTCTGTGGAAGTCGCCATTTGAACAGCCACCCCACAATATAATACCGTAGGATAAATGTGGGTGGACCAAACCGTAATATGCAATTTTCATTATTTGATCTGAACAGTATTCGGCAAGACCTCTCAAGAGATAAATATTACTTGATAGTTTCGCACAAACACTGTCCACATGGTTCCTCCAAGTCAACCCTCTATCGAGGTATATTCCCAGGAGTTTCGTACAGTCAACTTCATCCAGGACCTTGTCGTCCAACATCACAGTAGGTCTGTACTGAAATGGTGCAGTGCTTCCACCAAAAAACCATGTAATTTGTTTTCGAACAATTAAGTTTCAAGTTTATGTTTTCAAAGTATTGTGTACATACGTTTAATTCTTCGTAAGCTTGAATTTCAACTTGAAATTTTGACTTGCATGTGAAAGAGAGAGTCGTGTCATCTGCATATTGGACTATGTGTCCTTTATGAATCTTTGAATTCAAATTGTTTACGTACACCAGGAACAAAACTGGTCCGAGGATGGATCCCTGAGGGACCCCATATCTAAGACTGGTTGTACGTGAAAATGAATTTTGAACTGATACTTGTTGTTTTCTATCGGAGAGGTATGACTGAAGCCACTTTAGCGGCAACCCTCTAATACCGTTACTGTGCAATTTGTTGAGTAGAATGGTGTGATCCACACAATCGAAAGCCTTAGTCAAGTCAAGGAAAACGCTGAGCGTTACTGTTTTCTTGTCCAAGCTATCAACAATCAGCTCAATTAAGTGCGTGATTGCATCGATTGTGGATTTACCCTCGCCTAAAGCCAAACTGATTTGGAGATAATATATTATTTTTCTCAAAAAAATGTAGCATCCTACTTAAGAAAAGTTTTTTCAAAAACCTTACTTAGCACTGGTAGGATTGAGATTGGCCGATAATTATTTACTTTCAACGGATCATGTTTCTTAAAAATTGGAATTACTACAGCTCTTTTCAGTGCCGTAGGAAACATGCCTTCTTGGAAAGATGTATTGATTATCATTGTCAGTGGTTTCAGCAGAGGCATGTAACATTGCTTGAAAAGCCATGTCGACACGCCATTTACGTCAGTTGACTTCGACACCCTTAGAGAACGCATCACGCCAGCCACTTCCTCCTCTGTTACAGGAGTTAACGCCATTGACATGACGGGACTTGGTGTTTGACTCGTTTCAAAAGAACAGCTAAGATTTTGATTTGAAACATTAGAAAAAAAGTCATTAAAAATGTTTGCCACATCTGAATGGTCCTTAATAATTTCCCGATTGATTTCAATTTCTATAGGTTTATTGGGTGCCTTAGTTTTTGTGCTTATTAATTATACCCCAAGCGGTTTTTTGTACATTTTTTTGTTACCTTAATTGCTTTATTAAATTCATAGGCTTTGGGCCGCTTTAATAACCTTTCGATAAATTAATTTATACTTTTTTACAAAATTTTTGAATTCTACACTTGTTGATAGTTTTGATTGTTCCCAATACAACCGTAAATTATTTCTAGAAACAATTATTCCTGGAGTAATCCAATTAGTTTTTCTTTTCTCTTTATAATTAATTTTTTTTAATGGACAGTAATACATTTAGATTGTAAATGAAGCAATCATTTAAAATAATCGAACATTTCCGACGAATTTTGGGTTTTTTTGAATTGCCAAAGTTCTCGATTCAACCGTTTGTTTAACAGGTTAATGTTAGAAGGACGTGTATCTCTTCTATATATAGTGACGTCTTGTGTTTTTTTAACCTGTTGACTGATTTTGATTAATTGCGCATCATGGTCAGATATGGCAGTGGCTACAACGGACACGAACGTCCCGGGTATGTCGGTCACAACGTTATCTATAGCTGTCTGAGAACCACCAAACACTCTCGTAGGTGAATTCACCAACCATCCCAGATTGAAGCTAGCCAGTAAATCTCGGAACTTTCTGGTTTTGCTACAACCCCGATTCAATACGTTAATATTGAAATCTCCAGCTATCAGAAATTGTCGATTTTTTGATGTTAACTCTACTAGAAAATTCTCAAGATATTCAAAGAATTTGCTTTCCGAGCTTTCTGGAGATCTATAAACCACATAAACCGAGATTGAGCGACCATTACTGAGACTAACAGAAATACCCGAGAGCTCAAATACCTTTTCCTCCACTTGAGTAGCATCCAACTTTTTAAATTCAAAACATGGTTTGACAAAAACAGCAACGCCGCCTCCTTTAAAGTGGGTCCTATTAAGACTATTGGGCAAGTGTGTAGTTTTCTATAACAAAGAGATCAATATTTTTGTCATTAAAACCGTGTTCGGACAAAAGCAGAATATCCGGTTTGAGCTCGTCACAGAGTAACTCCAGCTCCTGGAGTTTATTAGTTGCTGATTGCGCATTTTGGTGTACGATAGTTAAAATTCCCGAGCTTGAGACACTTTGCAGGGGCGATGACAATCCTTTATATGTGTTAAAGGCTCTTTTACGTTTACTAAAAAATGTTTCTTTGAATTGGTGTTGCAAACTCCATCTGGATCAGGTAGGCCTACGCATTGAGTACTCAATGATTGAAGATGTGAAGTGCGCTGATTTTCAAAGTTCTTTTCAGAAACATCACTTGCAGTTGAAATTGCAGATGGCTCCGTCGCAGCCGCATGACTACTGTTGCAGGTGGTCTTGAGGGCATCAGAGTAGGAGTCATACTGTTGCATGGATACTGGTGGAGAAGGAAGAGTTGTTCCATTGTCCATCCTCAGAGGAGCTGAGGCAGGCGTCGAGGACATCATGCTGTTAGTGACCCGGTTAGATAATTTGGGTATTTCTCACACACACACACACACACACACACACACACACACACACACACACACACACGCACACACACACACACGCACACGCGCGAGCACACACACACACACACACACACACACACACACAATATGAATTGATTTTTGAAAAAAAAAACTTAAAATCAAAATGAAAGCAATATTGTTTATTGCCGGCAAAATCCCTGAATAAAATATTTGATCCATTTGTATAGGTTAGGTTACCATATGCTTCATATATACTGTAAGTTTATAATTGGTTGTACGTTAAATATTGTGATAATATATTTTTAGTTTTATTTGTTGTATTTGTGTACTACATATTAAGATAATTGTCTAGTTATTGGTTTGCTTGTTAATTTATTGGTTGTATACACGTCTTTTTGGTTATTATTTAATTGTTAATTATATTATATTGTTATGCATTTTCATAGTTTATATTGTTGTATATTTTCATAGTTTATATTGTTCTACATTCTCATAGTTTATATTGTTATACATTCTCATAATTTCTATCGTTGTAAATTCTCATAGTTTATATGATGGTTATTTATTGTAGTGCCATATGTATGTGTATGCAAATGCGTATAATGCATGTGTATGTATGCGGTTGTGTTTGTGAATTCAGGTAAAATATAGTGTTTTTGTTTCAGTTACCAAATGCCAAATTGAAAAACTCTAAAAACAGAGGAAATGTTATTGTTTGCAGTTTAAACAGGCCATATTTATATAAATAAAAATATCATAGCAAGAAAATAAAGCAAGTCAGCACTAAATGGAAATACAATTATCTAGTTTTGGTTCCCGCACGCACCTTGCAGGGTGCATTGGGACAATGAGTTGTGACCTTATATTAAAATGAACATAGATTTTGTAAAATGTGAGCTGTGAACTGTGTGAACACACACACACATATATATATAATCTCACACATGAGTCTAATATGTATTAACAGTAATACGTTTGATATTGACGTCGGTTGATTGATGGACTTCCAAGATTGGAGAACATGTTTCTGAGCAATAGTCAGTCTACCGTTAAATCGCTTCAGTGTTTCTATGCTGATAGTCGGGTATTTTGCTACAAAATCAACACGTTAACACGATGAGAAAAATAATATATCTAATCCATACTACTGTACAAAATATAATAGTGTCTGTCTGTGATTGTATGTGTGTTACTGAATTATGTAAAAAACTATTAGATAGATTGTACTGAAGTTTTATATAGACATTCTTAGGTCTCTTGTTAATATATATATGCCTATTCTTAATTCTAAACTCCCTCTGAACTACGATCTAGTGGTCTAGATAACTCCCTTAACATCCCTATCATCTATTATAATTATGGACTTGGCTTAACTAGCAGATATTAAATGTATTTAATCACTTGTCAAAGACAAGAAGAATAAGCATAATGAAGCATACAAATTTTAAAAGGTTGTGTATGGTACGTATTTGCTGTTATAATCAATTGAAGTCAGTTATACTTTACAAATCTTACGTTACGTGCAGAAGGTATTCTTCCTAGACAGGTTTGTTTTGTTGGGATTTCAGTACAGGAAAGGGCATTATTTATTACGTTATAAGTGTGTAAAGTGGAAAGCTAAGGACGTCTAGTTTTAGTCTCCCGTTAGCCTTAGGTTTTCTCTTTGGTAGCCTAAAATAGTAAAATTGTTATTGAAATCATGAAATATTAGATAGAAATTTCAGAGCTACTTATAATAATCATTTTCACTCTTGGCCTCCAGCGGCTTTAATCTTAAACATAAAATGGATCAACACATTGGAATATATTTCTGTGGCTATCATTTATCTCAGGATTGTTTCAAATGCAATTTTAAAAGAATATTCTCATTGTGACGCTTTTTTTAAACATTAAATTGCGTGTGGACAGCGGGTAACTGTTATTCGATATGAAAAAATAAAAACATTTCTTAATGATAAATGTATAAGCCTATTAAAATTTAACGTGTTCAAGAAAGATTGACCGTTTTTAGCTGTAAGGTGTTTTAAAACTCTTCAAGATTTCAGGCTAATGTTTGTCTATGTAGAATATTATACTTTTCACAACTGTTCAAATCTTAAAGAATGAAATAGTCACTGTTTTTACTAAGCTTACATTAATTTTGGAGAATCCCATTACTAGACTATTAGGAACAAAACCAACACGTTTAATTCACGCTAAAAAGTTTATTATTATTATTATTATTGTATATACGATATCTCGAGAAATAATTGACTTATGCACTTTATATTTGCATGAATTTTATTTCTACATAAGTAATTTTTACTTCAACAATGTACATGTATTTGGTTGAGACTTTGTGAAAATTTGTACATTGGTGTTTGACGGCAACGAAAATATCACAGCTTAAATAAATTTGTAAACAAACTAACTGCAGTGATATGAAATTTCAAAAAGTGACATATTAACACTCATAACCTACTGAAATGAATTAGAGACTCGATATTTTGCACGCAACACACACATTTGATGTGTCGTGCTGCTCCCCAGTGCTTCAGTACTTGTCTAAAACATGAAACTGAGTATTAAAACAACTAAATCTCAATTAAATCCAACAGAAATTTAACTGCAAGGAATCCTTGAAACTAGCATCTTAATATCGTTCAGTCTAACGTATGTACGCCATTAAAACCAAAAACTAAGAAATCTAAGAACTTTGGTATATTTTATATGGATAAATAGTCAGTTGTATCTACATCGCATCGGTTACAGTTCGAGATATAGTTTGGCCATAATCTGCAAGTAACGGTCGACCGTCTGGTCAGCAAACAGAAGTGGTCATATCCACTCCAGAACATCTGTGACTGCTGCTCTCCTGACTCTACAATAATACACAGACTTGCTCTGGGCGAGTCCAATATTAATTTTGTCGGTATGCCACGTCTTTTCTTTCTAATTACATACTTCGTCAACGGAAAATTAGGACATAGTAATAGTGGGCCACTGCAACAGTTCTATGCTATTACCCAATCCTTGGAGAGTGTAATGTAAGAACATTCTAACGCAAAAACAGGTTTGAAGAGAAATTTTAATAATATTACAAAAAGTAGAGATCGCATCATTTCAATTACTGTGCTTGTAAAACCTCAAGTATAACAACAACAAGCAAATAGAAAATACAGACATCCATTCAGGAAATAAATATTCATACCCATTTTAATCAGGAAATATACATTTTATGACGCTCCTTCAATGACACTCAGCCAACTTTAATTTTTTTTCATAGATTGTATTCTTATCTATATAGAAGTGAAGTTCCATGCATAATTTCAAGTAGGCTAGTTCGTTCTAGATAACTGTGAGGACAGGCATACAGATTAAAAGTTTTTCACCCCCTCGAAAATTCAGCCAATGAATCTATTATAAGTCTGTTATAATTTATAATTATTATTATTTTAAATGTGTATGAATATTACCGCTTGCGTGCGCAAAACGCTGAGTACCTCGCAGTCTCAGACATCTTTTTTTTTCAAATGTTTCACAGATCCGAGTCTCTGAATAAAATTATTATGGATGCATTACAGATTAGAAAACGTGCAAAAACTAAATCACAAAATTCTTCCACGATGATGCGGAAGAAGATTCATAATTTTTGAAGAAGGATCCTAAGATAAGGTTTTGCTATTTTACCTTTAGACCTTTCCATTTCGCTCCAAGTCTCAGTACATGTAAAATGGAATTTTCAAACTTATAAACATTTACAAAAACATTTATAAAGTTTTATTCCTATCAACGCATATAAAAGGTTTTTGCCATTGGTTTACTTCTACCAATTCGATAGCGTACCATGTCAATTAGAATAATACTTATAAGGCATTACACAATTATTTGTTATGTTGTGTGGGGGGTAAGTTTTTGTATGAGCTTGTTGGTAAGAAGTGTACTTATATTTTAAAATTTAAAAAAATTAAAATGGGTTCTGTACCCTACCGTCAATCCGTTTCAAACTCGTATGTTTTCGGTTGACATGTTTTAAACGAACATATTTTTCAAGGTCATGTTTCAAACCATCGGACCTTAGCAGCAATGATTTGACATAAAATTAAAACGACACCAACGACAGTTTATGGTATTCTCGTACATATCGTAGAAACAGTAGTTCCAGAAAACTCATTAAAGCAATGCCTGCAGAATTCTGCAATCCCCATTTTTTGGGATCACTCTTATAGCTTTCTTCTACAGAATAAAGTTTCTTTGAAAATATTATGTTTGCACATCATATACAGTAGGTTATGTAGTATGGAGTGTTACCAAATAATGCCATAATACACAGTTTTTAATGCTGAAGATACAACACATTCAACAAAGTTTCTATAAAAATTATAGATTCCCTAGTATATTTCTACCACAGACTGTGTGTCCACTAATGTTAATTGTTATAAATGTCAATGGTACAAACAATCAAATTTAATTTCGAATCGTTCCCAAACCCCAAATGACTGTGTCACCGAGGTGAGTTGTTACATTAATTATCAAACATTTTGTGGTTCAGAATAAATTGAAAATTATAGATAATCCTATTGACGCGTAATGCAATGGCCTCTCTGAAGAACGTTAGAGTGGGACATTCATTTAATATTGTAAAATACTTTGATTTTATCAGTTAAGAAAAAGGCAGACATCATGTAATCTAGGTAGTTCTGCGGAAAAAAATATTCAAGAACATATGTCCCAACTAGGAACCTTGTGGTACAAAAAACCTTTACCAATATATAGACCATGTAATTTTTATATTAGGCGACAGTTCAATAGTTACTTGTCAAAGTATCTATTAAGATAACTAAATAGTACACTTCCCAAGAATTTCAATTTTTTTACTAGGTGGTGATGACTAACTACTGAAGTTATAGATCTTGAGTAATTTTAGATCATGTCCGTTAAAATAATTTCATCGACAGTCTTCTGAAGCACTATAGTGCGAAACTGTTACCATAGCAATAACCAATAATAGAAAACAAGAAAAGATATCGAAAACATTGTGGTAAAGAAGTCCGATGTACAAGGTGGCACGGGCGGCGGCTAGCAGACTGCATAAGTCAGCGCTCTCAATATTAATAAATCCCACCCCATAACTCTCCAATAAACCCCCGCCGCACCCCGCAAAACCAAATCTGCCTTTCAACACCTCAACCTCTATCTCAGGCCGCAATAAAACATCTCATCCCCACTGCTTGGTTTATTGCCTGCAATAAATGTAAACCTGCGACACAGGGTGCCGACTATGCATTTCTCGTTTATTTAATATGGGAGGTAAAATATTTAGACTTCATAAACGGAGGAGGGTTGCGTCATTATGCTACAAGTGCACAATACCATCATTGACGCTAAGAGAAAAATATAAATATCTGTTAAAGCATAAATATTTATTTATTTAATAATTACGATGGGAATACTTATTTACTACGATTAGCGAAGCAAAAATAAAGAAAACACATGTGCAAAAACACAAATTCCTGTAGTACATGAACGATAATAAAGATTAAATACATGCAGCTTAAATACTTTTAAATAATATGGGAATGAAAAAGAGAACTAAATGTACACCAATCTACTTCATAATACGATAAAACACAGAAAACAAAATGTAAAAGTACGATAAAAATAGAACATAAACTTAGCAACAACAAGCTATGATAAATATAGCAAAGTTGATACAGTAATGGAGCAAAAAACATATGACCATAAAGTTCATTATTAAAGTTTAAACAAGAATAATAACATATTGTATAGTTATACAGTGTTATAGCACAGTGTAGTTCACCACACTGAATGCGACAGATGCCCTAGAGCACTTGATGTCTTAAGAGATCAGTTATTTGATAAAAACCGTTCCCTTGGGTGAGTGCGGTTGCAAAGAAACGTACTCAGCATGTTGATCACAAAAATTATGTGCCATTTACGTCCTTTTTAATAGTGCCATTTAGCACGGTCACTGGCTTAATATTTATAAAACCATTAACCTACTTACCATCGAGAATTTATATTTTTTTAATCTATCATGTAATATAGATTACAAGAGATGCATACTTTATTACATGTCAGTGGAAAGTGCGCATGTCACACCTCGTCATCAAATGTTACTCAGGGCCCCGTTACATGCCAGATACGAATTGCACAAGCCATCTGCTCCAGAATATGGCCTGTAATATTCTCAGTCCAGATGTTCTTTATCGCACAAGTCAGCACCGTCCAGTTACAGACTACTCGCCATCTTGGCACCGATATTGTTACTGCTCATATTGGAGTGTCTTTAATGGCTTGTGCAGACTACAGAATATGGCCTGTAATATTCTCAGTGCAGATGTTCTTTATCGCACAAGTCAGCACCGTCCAGTTACAGACTACTCGACATCTTGGCACCGATATTGTTACTGCTCATATTGGAGTGTCTTTAATGGCTTGTGCAGACTACAGAATATGGCCTGTAATATTCTCAGTGCAGATGTTCTTTATCGCACAAGTCAGCACCGTCCAGTTACAGACTACTCGACATCTTGGCACCGATATTGTTACTGCTCATATTGGAGTGTCTTTAATGGCTTGTGCAGACTACAGAATATGTCTTGTAATATTCTCAGTCCAGATGTTCTTTATCGCACAAGTCAGCACCGTCCAGTTACAGACTACTCGACATCTTGGCACCGATATTGTTACTGCTCATATTGGAGTGTCTTTAATGGCTTGTGCATACTACAGAATATGGCCTGTAATATTCTCAGTCCAGATGTTCTTTATCGCACAAGTCAGCACCGTCCAGTTACAGACTACTCGACATCTTGGCACCGATATTGTTACTGCTCATATTGGAGTGTCTTTAATGGCTTGTGCAGACTACAGAATATGGCCTGTAATATTCTCAGTCCAGATGTTCTTTATCGCACAAGTCAGCACCGTCCAGTTACAGACTATTCGACATCTTGGCACCGATATTGTTACTGCTCATATTGGAGTGTCTTTAATGGCTTGTGCAGACTACAGAATATGTCTTGTAATATTCTCAGTCCAGATGTTCTTTATCGCACAAGTCAGCACCGACCAGTTACAGACTACTCGACATCTTGGCACCGATATTGTTACTGCTCATATTGGAGTGTCTTTAATGGCTTGTGCAGACTACAGAATATGGCCTGTAATATTCTCAGTCCAGATGTTCTTTATCGCACAAGTCAGCACCGTCCAGTTACAGACTACTCGACATCTTGGCACCGACATTGTTACTGCTCATATTGGAATGTCTTTAATGGCTTGTGCAGACTACAGAATATGGCCTGTAATATTCTCAGTCCAGATGTTCTTTATCGCACAAGTCAGCACCGACCAGTTACAGAATACTCGACATCTTGGCACCGATATTGTTACTGCTCATATTGGAGTGTCTTTAATGCCTTGTGCAGGCTACAGAATATGGCCTGTAATATTCTCAGTCCAGATGTTCTTTATCGCACAAGTCAGCACCGTCCAGTTACAGAATACTCGACATCTTGGCACCGATATTGTTACTGCTCATATTGGAGTGTCTTTAATGGCTTGTGCAGGCTACAGAATATAATTTACACTTTATTTTCTTTAAAGTACAGGAGATTGGTGAATTTGTACGAACATAATTAACAACTAGGGAAAATTAAACAATCAATAAATGCTTCTGTTTTCACTACCAATAAAAGTAGTAGAGTTATTGGTAGTTTCTTTAGAAACTTTCTGGCCCCTATTACAAGTAGCTTGATAGATTTTATAAAAATAAAATCACCAACAAAAAACTAATATAGAATATATATAGTAATTATATATATATATATATATTCTAGACCGAGGCAATAAGGCAAACGCTTCTAGGACAACGGGAATAATGCACATCGAAAGAAGATTATAAGGTCCAAAGATAGACACTTTTTTACTAAAGGGGTTTTCTCAGACCAGGTATGAATATATGTATTTTTTATATTTTAGCAATAGAGGAAGCTCTACTATAGCATGTTAAATATAACTTTTTCGAACATTAAATGCTCCTTCACGGTGCTAAACCTGAATAAGAGTCAGTGGTACTTCCCCCTCCAATTTCAACCTCTTACCAACATGAAAACTTAAATAGTCTGTACAATCTTATGTATTTTTCTCTAGCGACAGGACGTGGTGCGCTAAAGTTACATAGCAGAGTGAGTAGTACCTTTTTCCGCTTCGCGGAAGGAACTGACATGTTCTTGGTTTTCTTTCTTAAATTAGTTAATTTTCTGAATATAATTAAACTTTAATTACTTAAATTTTCATTTGTTTACTTAATATAACGGGTAACATTAGTGGCATTGTTGTTAATTTTATTCAGCAAATCAATAAATTTAAATTATAAAACCTACCATGTAAACCTAATTTTATGCTAAATTCAGCGTTAATGACCTTCATGTTGGGTTTGCAAACATATTGAATTGCAATTATTTGTTGAAGTGAATACTTCGTATGGCGAGCTATTTGATGTATGTTTTGCACGGGGGAACCTTACGTTTCGCGTCAAGCGTCACGTCACGCTTGCTTGCTCTGTAGCCGCTATATAGGACGGGACTATCGCGACTATTTTTATGTCAGAGCGATAATTGATTTTTTTAAATAAATTTAATTTAATAATGTCCAATGATAAAACATAAGTACAACGATATACTGCATAACAATAGATGCTGTGGTTACAACATTTGTTTTGCAAAAGTTTGTTCCGTTTTTTTTTTAATTTCTTATTATAAACCTATAATTTAATATTTAGAATATGACTATGAAAATGAAGCGATTATAAGTCTGCAATGAAAATGATACTGACCAAATTATAGAAACTAATATAAATAATAGTAA
>NW_025780395.1:0-49811 GCF_021130785.1 Homalodisca vitripennis | reverse complement strand
ATAACAAAAAACTCGATTTATACTAATATTATAGAAGAAAAAATTTACGCACTATGTTGGAAAAGGCGAGGCGTCGGTAAAAGTGATGTAAGCGGTGGAGCTGTTGCTAGTTACGTCAGACCTGTCAGGCGTGGCAGATGGATCATGTGTAGAGTCCGACATGTGTTCATATCCTGTGGGTGGACTTGTATATTTTGAGGATATATTAATTAAAATGTTTTTTTCAAGAATCCCAAGTAAAAGGAAACAGGATTATTCCGCACATTCGCCATCGTTTACTGAAACAAAACAATCAGTAACACTATGTTTCGAGATCTGCATTCTGATCTCTTCTTCACAATACTTTCCATCGTAAAAAAAATCAAACAAAAATTCCAAGTATTATCCAGCATTGCTATATTGTGAATAATTCGATATACATATAACTCACATACATACTCTCGCTTGTATTTTCAGTGCCTGTTGTGCGACTTTAATCCTCTGTTAAATGGCAGTTAAAAGGCCGTTACATGCCTGTGTGAGGCCTACTACTAGCTGGTAAGATTTTCAGTTACGAAGAAAGCAAGTATTAGGGTGTAATTGCCTGAGATATGACACTCTCAGGCTGACCTAATTTTCCATACAGCACCTATTTCCCTGTATTTGAATTTTAAGTTTATACTCCAGTTCACTTTCCTTTTATTGCAGCGTTTGGTATCTGACTGACACTGTCTCAAAATTGACTCCTGGAACCTGGAGTCATGTTCGATCTGAAGAGATCCAAGGAAAGTAGACGGCGAAGAAGCTCAAAACGAAACATTTACATCATTTTCGACATCAGAAAACATCTATAAATAGGTAAAATTAAAATCATACAAAGAGGAACCTACATTAAATAATTGTCAAAAGACATTATTTGATAGCTTACTGTTTGAATAATCATAAAGCAATTTTAGAAAATAAACAAGAAAAGCTGCCCATCTTGAGGAAAATAATAGGGTAAGAATGAAACAAACTAATCGTGTGATGGGAGCAATAGTTATAACGATTAACTATAATTTACTGCATGTAGAAAAGTTATATTTGAGTTATATTAAAATGGCATTAAATTGTTTTTTATTGTAAAATAAAACCTGAAAGGACACACTAACTTCATATTTCATTCATAATTAATCAACAAACAATTTAAACGTTATATGAGAACGTATCGAATAATACTTGTAATATACTTGCTTAGTGAAAATATTAGTGACACAAAAAAACTCTTGAAATGTAATACTTAGTTTCAATACGAACAGAGTAGTAATACGTAATGATCATTTATCTTATATATAAGATTTATAGGAAAATGTTGGAAAGTATTTTATTTTAGTTCTCTCTTAACAAGAAAAAACACTTTTACTAAAATTAGTTACATGTGTTAACTAGTGACGTTTTCCAATGATAAACTTCCATAAATTGTCAGCTACAATACACTGTATATGTCGTACTAATTTTTGTAAAATACGCTGAATTCGTTCACAAGGTAGTAGTGACTAAGTACTGATTTTGAAACAAAAATCAAAAACTTCAATGCAAGTCTCGGCAATAAGCGACCCTCACTTCCCACCGTGAGATCCAATCCTCTAAGTGCACGTAACACAGTGCATTTTGAATACACAATAATAGTGCAGTCGTTGAAGCATTGTTGGGTTCGAATTTTTTTACTGTGAACCGAATTGCATAACATTTTGGAATTAGGTTCATCTTACCCTTAACTTCAAAAGTGAAAATGATTTAAACTCCGTCTATTATTATTCTCGGGAGTGAATTTTATTTTTTTTCAAAATAACCTCAGATATCGATAGAAGGCCTAATTTTAAGCAAAAAATCTTCACATCTATAACGTTTTTAGAAAAATCCAATACTTTTCAAGTTATTGGCAATTGAAAATTCGGAATTTTTTTTCACGTTTTTCATCGGTTTTTTACAAATATCTCCAAAAATATACGTTTTATATCGAAAACTTTATAAAAAACACAATTGTAGCAGGTAAAACAGTGAAAAATTTTGTTTTTTATAAAGTATTCTAAGTGCAATTATTAAGCTAGATATTAAAAATCAAAGCCGTTTTTTATTTTGTCTGAAAATTTAATCTATGTGGTCAATGCCATCTAGCGGTGAGCAGATGCCATTTTAGGCATTCTAATAAAAAATAGTTTTATAGTGCTTGAAATAAGCTTTAAAATGAAGCACTACTAAAACGTCTTTTGCAACGTAAAATGACTGAGCTGTATTGCAAATAAGAGGAGCATCTAATGTTTTTTTCTTTTAAATCAATGGGTTTCATAAGTGCCATTTCCACCAAAATTAAAATTAATCGTATTCCGCCTAGAATCAACTTTATTATGAAAGGTTTTAATAGGTTGTGTACCAGTTTGGCTGCTTCAGGACACATATTTTTCAAAAAAGTCATTGATTAAAAAAATTTCAAATTTTTAAAAAACCATCTCTTTTAATAATATCTCAAAAATGACGGACATATACGGAATAAAAGTGTAGGTATGAAAAAATGTAGGTATATTTCTGACAAACAATTTGGATTTTTTTATTTTTTCTGTAAAAACAAAAATTTACGGAAATATGATTGTTTAAAGAGCGCGTGGCAGCGCAATCACAGCCTCTCTTAAGCCCTTTAACCCTTCACCGTTTGAGAAAAAGGTTTTTTTACTATATATTGCAATGAAGGATGTTTGTAGCTCTCTTAATATATGTTTTTATACTTAATAACTGAAAATTTTCGGACTGGTGAATATTTGGAGCAATGTGAAAGTACGCAGTATAATAGAGGACCCAAAAACTATTGTAATGTGTATATATATACATAATAATGGCTCATATATTTTGGAAACGTAGGCATTGAAATACATACCAACTTTCTTATATGTATTATATAACACATTTGAGTGAATTTTGTATAATTTGTAAATATTTTATCCAATAAATGGCAATTTTTTACTCTAAATTAAATTATTTTTAAATAATATGTAATCATATATATTTACTGTTTTGATTTAGGGGTAGTTTTAAGAGTAGAAAAGCTTAAGAATTATGATAATCATTTTCGAGAGTGTGGAATAATATTTAAATCCTTTTCATTTTATAAAAAAAATTTAACAATTTTTTTATCAAGGGGTACTTTTCAAGGGTTTGAAAGGAGGTTAAAAATTTCATAATTATTATAGAAAATATAAAATATTACTAACTCTATACTTACATCTTTTTATATACTATACCAAAGTATTTTTTTTGTGATTTTTTCAATTTAGGGGTTGTTTACACCCCTTAAAAATAATAGGCGGAGTTTCAGAATCATTTTCACTTTTCAAAAAGTTACGGGTAAGATGAGCCTAATTCCAAAATTTCATGCAAATCGGTTCACAGTAAAAAAATTCGGAGGTAGGTAAGACCGTATTTTTCGCTTCAATGGACTGCATTATAATACTTTTGTTCTGGTTTCAGGTTCAACTAGGCCACAAAGACACTATTTGTGGAATTGCATATACAGTTTTCTTGTTGATATTGTAATTTCAAATTAAACCAATCACCCTTGAGTTGAAATAAGTGGGAATATTTAGTTACAACTTAAATATTCTCTTTGAAATAACATGTAATCAATACCTATTGATGCGTTTGGTATGCAAAGGAATGTTTATAACAATGTGGTTAGGAAATAACCACTCCATAACACTGTCTATTTCTATAGCTTTATAAATAACGGAGTTGTAAATATTGGTATAAATACTAACGGCCGCCATGATAAAAATGAAAAGATGATTCAAGCTGTTCAATAAACTAAATCAAGATATTCATAAGATCAATTTATGAACAAAAAATCACATTTTTTTTGGATTTTATAGGAGCAAATTTTCTTTCCAAAATCAGCGTTTGTAAAAAAAAAAAATCTACCGAAGTGGCTCACTATACCTGTACGTTGGATTGCAGTTTACAGTTGAGAGGTTAGTGAATGTTACGTTTAAAATATAAGAAAATCTGTTGTTTTTTAAAATCTTTAGTTTTTTTTACATTATAAATTACACATCACAAATGAATACAAATCATTTATTACGCAATATTATTTTACAGTATTAAGGTAATTACCAGTTGATATAATCCATGACTGTTGTCCAAAAACGAATTTAAAATACTTTCGAACTGGAGTCCATTTTTAATACAATGTTCTATGAACACTGAATACAATATACCAGCATAAAAATACACTCAAATGTAAACTCAATTTAGGCACCTTCCTGTTTGATTAAGAAGAAAAATTATCTTGAACATGAGTCTTCACTACTTCATCTAATATATTAGTCTAAATTGCCTAATGTTGATTCCATTTACTAGTTTGCAAACAAATAATCAATAATAAAGTATGGTTGAAGACAATATGACAACAAATTAAGTATATTGTAGCAATAACCAGTACATTTTACATTTTAATGGATTCAATTATACTAGTTCCTTTTATTCTCTTCCGGCTAAAGTTGGTATTCTTGATACAGTTACTGCTTGATTATTGGAGATAAAAAGAAAGACACAGATAACAAAAAATAAAAAATTTATATAACTGTTATATGCTTGAAATAGAATGTGACTTCAGTAGAAACATTGTTTCATATTCACATTATCAATACACCAGAATACAAATTTACTCGTGCGTTACATTTTGTTGAATAAATTAATTTATTATTTAAAATATGCTTTAGAATCACCATCAAGTATAAAGAATATGAATTCAACAGTTAATAATTCAGATAAACTTTATAGATATCTGCTTATAGTACATTTATATTCTTATTCACAAAGCAAAGAAATTGAAATAAAGCTATATTACCATATAATGTTCTTTAATATTATTTCATGTGGTTTATCAGGAGAAATGCAGGAATGCATTTACGCACAGAACCTTACCAGAATAATTACTTAAGGCAGCTCCAGCTATGGTCGCTTTTACACAGACTAACGGAGTTCAAAGTTTAACGAGCGCAATTAGTGAAACAATTCAATCCTAGATTCAAGATCAGACGCTTTTGTTGTAAAAGCGAACCTCGGCTTAGACCCGAAGCTATGAATGGGACCAAGGGAAACATGTGATTGAAACAATAAACAGCAAAACTAACAATTAGGTGTAACTCAATATCATTTTTTAATATTTGACTCAACGACTTTCAAGAAATGAAACTATAGAGTCACATTTTGGGAACAGTTAAATTATAATTATTTGTAACAGTTTGATCAACTTCTTTTATAATTCTGAATATAGCATGATTAATGCTATGACGGTATAAACATTTATTTGTCTTATGAAATATTGACTAATGTTTTAATTATTAACTATTAAATTACAACCAAATTTTGCACAAAATTTAACATTTTCTTATTCTTTTCGATTAGAGTAAGTTTTATTTATTTATATTAAATTAAATTTCGTTGAAAATACCAATGAAATTTTCCAACCATTAGATTGGTATAATTTTTGCTATATTTTTTATAATTTTATAGACTGAATACATTCATTTTTATCAATATCTTTGTAATAAAAAGAAAGGATTCCTTCCTTCATGATTCGACAATGTATTCGAGGTTGTGTACAACCTCTCCAACAGATCCAATCCTCCGAGTGCTTCCTTCAAACAGGACATCTTGAATACACAATAATACTTTTGTTCAAAATTATCTTCGCCTTTATGTGCGGAACCTGGTATATAGTTCATTGTTAGAATATTCTACGAACTATATAATAAATTGCTTATAACAAATAAGTATCAAGCAATCTAAATTGATAATTAAAAAATCTAAAAACCTTTAATACCTATTACATATTTTAAGAGATTATTTTATGATTAATAAATCGTAAAATTTCGTACAAAATAATATCCAAACGTTTACTTTTCCTTAATAGCGTTAAAATGATGAATTTGTTGGAACAATAACTTTCCTAAACAGGATAGTACTTATTTTACTAATCAATATACAGGGTGATTCATGAAGTTCTCCCCCCACTTCTACAGCACATTGTACTAGTAAAAATAATGAAAAAATGTTATATAAACATAGGTCCGAAAAACGCTTCGTTAGCGAGTTACAGCTAGCGAAAGATTTCGCCTGAATTCCTGGGTTAAAGAGTAAAATAAAGCCATACTGAACTTTTGGAAAGGTTAATTAAGTAAGAAAATATCGTGGATTCTTATGTATTTTTACCTGATAAAGCTAATAAAATAGGTTTCAGAACTGTACCTGTAGTAGTTTTTGAGGGATTCAGGGTTAAATGCAAAAAATTGGGGCACGAAACAATGGTTTTTTAAGTTTGATGTACAATAACTTTGTTAAATTGGTAATAAATACATAAAATCAACAAACATTAATTGTAGAGAATTTAATTCTGAGAAAATTGATATAATCAAAGTCTAAAATAAAACAGAAATAAGTACCAAAAAAATCGATTTTATTCAGTATAATACATTACTAGCTGTAAAGAAATACCGTACGGTATTTAGTTAAAATAAAACAAAAACAAAATGTTTCTTCCTTAATGATGAGATAAATTGAGAAAACAAGATTAACTGTTAAATAAATTTGTTTGTAAATAAAAATATCAGGTTTTATTACGTTGTATTTTTTTTAAATAAAAATTTACATCAAATGTTCGAAAATAAATGAAGCAAACATTTTCCCATTATTGTTTACTAATAATCGAAATGCAGTTTTTTTGTTTTATTAATTTTCTAAGTTGGTAACGCACGAATAACAGCTGATCAACAATGGTATTCTGTACTGTTACATTAGAACTGTGTATTAGTGGTGTTTTTGCAAGCTACAGCAGGAGATCGGGTTCTGTGAATCGTGTTATTAAATGCAATTTTTCTGTGAGTTATAATTCGATTGTTTATTCAGCGAAAAAATGCCTTACTTATTTACATCAGAGGAATACGGTGACATGGTTTTTATTTTTGGGTTACTGTAATGGTAATGCTAGAGCTGCTGTAGAAGAATATGAACTACGTTTACCCTAATAGGAGGATTCTAGATACCAAAACAATTTCAGGAACTTTTCGTACTCTTCGGGAAACAGGATCACTACGAAATACTAGAACCAATTATGAACGAGCTGTCCAACTTGATGATGATATTGTTATTAATGCTGTTCATCGCAGTCCAGGTGTAAGTACAACGACGTATTTCTAGGCGGATAGGAGTTTCGCAGTCAACGGTGTGGAGGTCACTTAATCGAAACAAATTTTTATCCGTTTCATAAACAAAAGGTTCAACATCTACAGCTAGGGGATGGTCCGCTTCGCTTGGAGTTTTGCAAATTTTTGAATATTAATAATCATCTTTACAAGCGTATTTTGTTTACGGATGAGGCACAATTCACTCGGGATGGTGTCAGTAACTTGCACAATGAACACTCATGGGCAGAAGAAAATCCACATGAGGTAGTGGAACAGAACTTTCAACACCGATTTAGCGTCAATGTCTGGTGTGGCCTTTTGCACAATCGGCTGATTGGACCTTTCATATTACCTGGACGCCTAAATGCTGAGTTCTATTTGCATTTCCTTCAAGAAGAGTTGCCGCAGCTGTTAGAGAAATGTTCATTTACATCTCAGACAAAATTTGTACTTCCAGCATGGACGGAGCACCTCCCCACTTTTCACGTGCCGTTTCTGCTTACTTAAATCATCAATTTCCTGGACACTGGATTGGTCGTGGAGGGCCTCACTCTGGCCACCAAGATCACCAGATCTATCTCCATTGGATTATTGCATCTGGGGATGGATGAAAGACATTGTATACAAGACAACAGTGAATTCTCGTGATGAATTAATTGCCCGTATTATGGATGCGGCTGTGCAGATACAGGGAAGTCCTGAAAAATTAAGAAACGCAACAAAAGCAATACACAAACGTGCTGCAAAATGTATTGATAATGATGGCCTCATTTTCGAACATCTATTATAAAAAGGTTCGTACGGTTGGCCCAACCTGATTAATTTTGCTTAAAACTAGTAATGTATTATACTGAATAAAATCGATTTTTTGGTACTTATTTCTGTTTTATTTTAGACTTTTATTATATCAATTTTCTCAGAATTAAATTTTTCTACAATTTATGTTTGTTGATTTTATGTATTATTACCAATTTACAAAGTTATTGTACATCAAACTTAAAAAAACATTGTTTTCGTTGCCCCAATTTTTTTGCATTTAACCCTGAATCCCTCAAAAACTACTACAGGTACAGTTCTGAAAACCTATTTTATTAGCTTTATCAGGTAAAAATACATAAGAATCTACGATATTTCTTACTTAATTAACCTTTCCAAAAGTTCAGTATGGGCTTTATTTTACTCTTTACCCAGGAATTCAGGCGAAATCTTTCGCTAGCTGTAACTCGCTAACGAAGCGTTTTTCGGACCTATGTTTATATAACATTTTTTCATTATTTTTACTAGTACAATGTGCTGTAGAAGTGGGGGGAGAACTTCATGAATCACCCTGTATATTTGTATAAATGTTATTATAGTTTACGTGATAAAGTAAGACAAATATTTTTTGGAAAGTATTGGTTTATTCGCAGGGCTATTTTACTTGGCTCCTAGACTGAGGTAGTGACCATACCGCAGTACATTTCTGCACTACAACAATGGGAAATTTGCTCAACTTGCCCATCAGTATTCTGGATTGGTCCCCCATTTAGAATCACACCAGTAAATGAAAAGACACATATAGACTGAGGTAGTGAACCATACCGCAGTACATTTCTGCACTACAACAGTGGGAAATTTGCTCAACTTGCCCATCAGTATTCTGGATTGGTCCCCATTTAGAATCACACCAGTAAATGAAAAGACACATATAGACTGAGGTAGTGACCATACCGCAGTACATTTCTGCACTACAACAGTGGGAAATTTGCTCAACTTGCCCCATCAGTATTCTGGATTGGTCCCCATTTAGAATCACACCAGTAAATGAACAGACACATGTAGACTGAGGTAGTGACCATACCGCAGTACATTTCTGCACTACAACAGTGAGAAACTTGCTCAACTTGCCATCAGTATTCTGGGCTGGTCCCCATTTGAATAACGACATTACCGCCTGACCTGTCCCTGCTCCTTGACCGAGATCGACACATCAACCTTCTTCTACGTGGAACTGTCGTTGGTACATTAGCCTATGGAAATATAATTGCATAGTATAAAGCAATACTTTCCTGTCACAATAGAACACAGGACACAGTTTATATAGTTCTAATTTAAATATTAAAACGTTTGTCAACTTTAACTAAAACGATTCATACATTTCATCTGTATTGCCAATGTTTTTCTGATGATACGTGCTTTAGTTTAAAAATACAGGGTACCTTTATTTTAATGGAACAACTTTGTATATGTAACGGAAAAAATAAATCTGAGAGTAATTGTTTTTCTATGGAACATCTTTTATTTCTATTACATCTTTTCATAGAGAAAAATTTTAACTTCTTTATATTATTCAGGACATTTTATATTGCCATTAACGACAGACATAAGTTAGGTTAAATTATTGAGGACTCCTTATTGAGTTTATCACCACAAACACATCTTTATAATATTTTTTGTTGTGAATATTTTAATTTTGTCATTTTATGTATTTTATTTTTCTGTGTTCAAATTTAAAGGATATCTAATTGTTACAGGAGTGGTTTGTTCGTAGGAACAGTCTAAAAAGAAAATGACGCTCTTTCCTCATTTGTGTAAGTCAACTTTAGATTGATTAGATTGATATAAACATATTATTATATTGCATATGATGGTATATAAAACAGTACATAAAACATTATTTACAAAATAAACTTAGTTTAAACTAAAGGCTCAAATTTGAAACATGGGTTGAATGTTCGAAGATTGTGTTTACTACCAGAGACTTAATTTTCATTCTTTTAATCACAACTATTGGCCATGAGTCCAGCTTTTTTATTTAGTTTTTTATCTTTTACATCGTATTAAAATAGATTAAGTTGATGGTTTACCACAACCCAATAGCGATCTATCAGTTGTATTGTGCTTGATCAACAAAAGAAGTAACAAATTGCTCGAGTCACAACAATGCGATATCCTCAGCGGCCTCCATTATACTTATTGTGGACACAACCCGACGTTTTGTTATATTTGATTGGTATTGATTGTCATTGATGGGCCATTGTACTTTGTCCGAAAATACTTTTCAAATATGTTGGGATAAACGTGTTCTGAAAACATGTATGCAGGTTAGAAAATATACATTTAAACATATAGGTTTTCGAAATCTACTAGACTTTGAAATATAATTTTACATCCGCAGTATCAAATATTTTTATAAACTCATACATGTAAATGTGGATAAACGACTTGCATTATGCAGAGTGTCCCGTAACTCTCTGGACAAAGGTATACCACGTTATTGCTCAGATCAAGACTAACACATTCCACAAGATAAACATGAGTCTCCGACGCATAGTTTTCCCATTTATGCACCTGTATGTGTTTATTATAAACGAATTAAAAACTAAAAAATTAAATTATACCAAATTTGGCTCAAATATTGTTAATAATACCATTTATTGACATAAATAAATAAATTATCTTTAGTACTTTCAAACTATGATGTCAAAAGGATGAAAATAGCACATTTTGATCTTTTTCGTGAACAATTATTTTAAATTTTCAGACAAACAAGACTCCAAATTCCAGTAGTTAAGTATGTGACAGCGTTAAGTATAATGCACGAAAAGTTAGGTAAGCTGAAAGTTTTTGGGTGAGTTACAGCAAGTTGTCTTACATTATTAAACTCTAACAATAAGAGCAACGAAATACCTGAATAATACATGATGTTTTAAAAAAACTGAGTTCAATCATACAGCATTTTAACATGTATAACATAGAGGAATAAGCTTTAGACGTAATAGTTCTCATTTTGTGTACTTCTATCTAGTAATAAAATGAGGATAACTGTATATCATTAAGAGGTACCCCTCAATCCTTTGCTTCTGTAAAACAAACAAGACCTTCGATTAAAGAATTCATCCAACATCTGCGAAAATAATCTTGCCAAATATTCTAAATACCAATCACTTTCGATGGGAAATCCATATTGAACTAATATGGTTCTCAGTAAAGGCTGAAATAAATAGTTTAAACAAGCGCCTTCAATTCGGACATACATATTTTCTATAAAATAACCTACTTTTATACCCATTTATATGTACTCGATATAAGCTGTATGTAACATAGGAACGCACTTGGTATTCCTGTCGTGTCCGGGTCGCATTTAAATAACGACCTTTCCTCTACAAACCGCTTCTCAGTGTGATATTTACACGTCTGCACCTCATATATTCTGCTTTTGTATCATGTATATAGAACCACATCTCTAGCTTTTCCCGTCATGCCCGAGTCACAATTTAATAACGACCTTTCCTCTACAACCGCTTCTCAGTGTGATATTTACACGTCTGCACCTCATATATTCTGCTTTTGTATCATGTATATAAAACCACATCTCTATCTTTTCCCGTCATGCCCGAGTCACAATTTAATAACGACCTTTCCTCTACAACCGCTTCTCAGAGTGATATTTACACGTCTGCACCTCATATATTCTGCTTTTGTATCATGTATATAGAACCACATTTCTAGCTTTTCCCGTCATGTCCCAGTCACAGTTTAATAAGGACATTTCCTTAGGAACTACTTCTCTGTGTAAAATTTCCACGTCTGCACCTCATATATTTTGCTTTTGTAACATGTATACAGAATAACATTTCTAGCATGTCCCAGTCACAGTTTAATAAGGACATTTCCTTAGGAAATACTTCTCTGTGTAAAATTTCCACGTCTGCACCTCATATATTTTTCTTTTGTAACATGTATACAGAACAACATTTCCAGCTTTTCCCGTCACGTCCCAGTCACAGTTTAATAAGGACATTTCCTTAAGAACTACTTCTCTGTGTAACATTTACACGTCTGCACCTCATATATTCTGCTTTTGTAACATGTATACAGAACAACATTTATAGCTTTTCCCGTCATGTCCCAGTCACAGTTTAACGGGACATTTCCTTAGGAAACTACTTCTCTGTGTGATATTTACACGTCTGCACCTCATTATATTCTGCTTTTGTGACGTGTATACAGAACAACATTTCCAGCTTTTCCCGTCACGTCCCAGTCACAGTTTTAATAAGGACATTTCCTTAAGAACTACTTCTCTGTGTAACATTTCCACTGTCTGCACCTCATATATTCTGCTTTTGTAACATGTATACAGAACAACATTTCCAGCTTTTTCCGCCATGTCCCAGTCACAGTTTAATAAGGACATTTCCTTAAGAACTACTTCTCTGTGTAACATTTACACGTCTTCACCTCATATATTTTGCTTTTGTAACATGTATACAACATTTCCAGCTTTTCCCGTCACGTCCCAGTCACAGTTTAATAAGGACATTTCCTTAAGAACTACTTCTCTGTGTAACATTTACACGTCTGCACCTCATATATTCTGCTTTTGTAACATGTATACAGAACAACATTTCTAGCTTTTCCCGTCATGTCCCAGTCACAGTTTAACGGGACATTTCCTTAGGAACTACTTCTCTGTGTGATATTTACACGTCTGCACCTCATATATTCTGCTTTTGTAACATGTATACAAAACAACATTTCTAGCATGTACCAGTCACAGTTTAAAAAGGACATTTCCTTAGGAAATACTTCTCTGTTTAACATATCCACGTCTGCACCTCATATATTCTGCTTTTGTAACATGTATACAGAACAACATTTCTAGCATGTCCCAGTCACAGTTTAATAAGTACATTTCCTTAAGAACTACTTCTCTGTGTAACATTTCCACTGTCTGCACCTCATATATTCTGCTTTTGTAACATGTATACAGAACAACATTTCTAGCATGTCCCAGTCACAGTTTAATAAGGACATTTCCTTAAGAACTACTTCTCTGTGTAACATTTACACGTCTGCACCTCATATATTCTGCTTTTGTAACATGTATACAAAACAACATTTCTAGCATGTCCCAGTCACAGTTTAAAAAGGACATTTCCTTAGGAAATACTTCTCTGTTTAACATATCCACGTCTGCACCTCATATATTCTGCTTTTGTAACATGTATACAGAACAACATTTCCAGCTTTTTCCGCCATGTCTGAGTCACAATTTAATAAAGACCTTTCCTCTACAACCGCTTCTCAGTGTGATATTTACACGTCTGCACCTCATAGCCTATATTCTGCTTTTGTATCATGTATATAAAAAAGAGAGTTCATATTTGGATAGCACATATAAATATGAACTCTCTTTCCACGGGCTTCGAAGAGATGCGTGCCGTGGTAGAGGATTTAAACCTGGATGTTTTTGGTGTTTCGGAAACTTGGCTGAATGAAAGTAAATCTTCTGATGAGTTTGCGATGAGTGGATATTCATTGTTTAGGAGCGACAGAAAGGGAAATGCAGTTGCCTCCAGAGGTGGTGGAGTGGCACTATATGTGAAGAACTGCCTACAATTTTCGCTGAAATCACTTCAATTTGAAGAGTGTAATTTTCCAGAGCATATTTGTGGAATATTGAAGTGTAAAAGTGAATCTTTCTCTATTTGCATTATCTATAGACCAGGAGATATGCCTTACACTTGTCTAGAGCCCGCTCTCCACTTTGTATTTTATGATATGGCCCAGTACGCAGATAATATTGTTGTAATGGGTGACTTGAATATTAAATTGTTAGATTTATCATCCCCAGAGACCCGCTTTGCAAATAAACTCTTTAAGAGCCTTGAGGTGACTCAGTTGGTTAAAGTTGCTACAAGGGTTACTAAAACCTGTGCAACTTTGATTGATCACATTATTGTAAATAGCAATGTTAAATACGTACAGTGTGACGTCGTGGATATGTCAACCATCTATGACTCAAGAGGTGTTCGAGTATCTGATCACAAGATGACATATGTCGATATAAAAAACAAAAAAATCAAGAAGGCCTCCTAGATTTGTTACTTATCGTGACTTCTCCCGATTTGACATTGACAATATGATACATTGTACGTCCAGTATTAGGTGGGAAGATGCTATGTCTATGAACAATGTAGATGACATTCTAGATTTTATTAATTCTGCTATTATTCAAGTTTTTAATGAAAATGCACCTCTAGTACATAAGAGAGTGACCATAAAGAAATCTCCATGGAGAAATAAACAAATCATTCAACTAACCATAGAAAAAGATTATTATAAGAAGAAAATGCTATCTACAGGAAATGAAACTTGTAAAAAAACATATTGTAAGGTTAGAAATATGCTCAACAATGAAATAAGACGATCAAAACAAAATTATTTTAGAACTGAAATGGAGAAATGTAAAAGCTCTAGAGACTTTTGGACTAAAATAAGGACAAGTGGTGTCACTGATCCATTCGATCCAGCCATACCCAACTTTGTAAAAGATTTGGAAGAAATCAATAAGTATTTAGTTGGTATGGGCTTAGGTATCATGGCAAATTATGATTGCGTAAAGTTCTATGAAAGAAACAAATCAGAGAGTGTCACTTGTGATTTCTATTTCAGGAGTGTTACAAGGAGAGAAGTGCAGGAGGCTTTGAATAGCATCACATCAGAGGCAGTTGGAGCTGATGGCATATCAATAAAAATGATAAGTCCGTATTGTATTGATGCCATAACACATTTAGCTAACCAGTCATTGGCCACTTCCACTTTTCCGGATGCATGGAAGGAGGCAATTGTACTGCCTCTTCCCAAAGTCAAAGCACCTTCATCTGTATCCGAGCTGCGTCCAATTTCGGTATTGCCTTCCCTGTCGAAGATAATGGAGAAGCTGGTTGTTTCACAAATGGTACAATTTCTGGTGTCAGAGAATATCATTCCAGCCTTACAGTCTGGGTTCAGGAAGGACCATAGCACTGCAAACTGCGCTTTTGCTCGTTTTTGACGAGTTGCTTCACGCAAGGGCGGATAAGAAAGCATCTCTTCTTGCAATGCTGGACTTTTCACATGCATTCGACTCAATAGACCACAGGATGTTGTTGGCTGTCATGCATTTTTATGGTTTTCGACCAGAGGTGGTTTCTTGGTTTGATTCCTATTTGGTGAATAGGAGACAAAAGGTTAAAATTGGGATGGATTTCTCCTCATCTTTAAATAGAGTTGCTGGTGTTCCACAGGGAAGTTGCCTTGGGCCCATTCTATTCACCCTGTTTTCCGCCACTATGGGTTCAGACTTGCAACATAGTCGCTTGTATTCATACGCCGATGATGCTCAACTGTGTGTTTCATATGATGCCGGAAGAGCTGACTCAGCAGTTTCCATTTTGAATGCTGACTTAAGCATAGTCCATGATTGGTCTGAGAGGCATGGGATTAAACTGAACAAGGAAAAGTGTAGTGTGTTGTCGATTCCTTCCAATGTGGGTTCGGAGACAGTGGGTGAGGTGTTGCTTGGCAGTGTCAGACTGAAGGAGTGTGAATCGTCAAAGCTCTTGGGCCTCATGCTTGATAGTGGCCTCACACTATCTGGTCATGTAAGTGCTGTTTGTCGGCGAACACTTGGTCGACTGAGAATGCTATACAAGCATAGGCACATGTTTCCTAGAGAGACCAGGCTTCGCCTTGTCCGGGCTCTTGTGCTCTCTGTGATCGATTATTGCCTCCCTGTCTATGGCAACATTGTGTCTAAAGGAGATTTAGAAAAATTACAGAGGGTCCAAAATATGTGTGTAAGGTATGTATGTGGTTTAAGAAGGTTTGACCATGTTTCGGAGGCTCGACGATCGCTGGGTTTGTTGACTGTAGCTGATACTTGTACCCTGCGCTCCTCATGCCTGGTTTACAGAATCCTGACCACTGGCAGGCCGGGATATCTGAGAGAAAAACTAAAAAGCAGGTCTCAAGTCCGATCTCGCAGTACTAGACAGGATCAAGTGTTGGAGATGCCTCGCGTTCGCCGTGAATTTGAAAGAAAGCGATTTGCGTACTTTGCTCCCAAATTATATAATGAACTGTCCTCCAGCGTAACAGGCCAGGGTGTATCTGAAACGACATACAAAGAAAATATATACAAGTATTTAATGTAAAATACAAGGTGATATAGCCATATATAACTGTATGTCTAATATTGTGTTTTATTTATTATTAACTATAAAATAAGCTTTTAATTTTTTAAGAACTATAATAAGACATGAGTCGTTTTGTAAACCAGCAATTATTGTTGAAAACCGCTCCAAAATAAAGTCCTTATTTATTTATTTATTTATTTATATAGAACCACATCTCTAGCTTTTCCCGTCATGTCTGAGTCACAATTTAATAACGACCTTTCCTCTACAACCACTTCTCAGTGTGATATTTACACGTCTGCACTTCATATATTCTGCTTTTGTATCATGTATATATAACCACATCTCTAGCTTTTTCCGCCATGTCCCAGTCACAGTTTAATAAGGACATTTCCAGGAACTACTTCTCTGTGTAACATTTCCACGTCTGCACCTCATATATTCTGCTTTTGTAACATGTATACAGAACAACATTTTAGCTTTTCCCGTCATGTCCCAGTCACAGTTTAATAAGGACATTTCCTTAGGAACTACTTCTCTGTGTAACATTTCCACGTCTGCACCTCATATATTCTGCTTTTGTAACATGTATACAGAACAACATTTTAGCTTTTCCCGTCATGTCCCAGTCACAGTTTAATAAGGACATTTCCTTAGGAACTACTTCTCTGTGTAACATTTCCACGTCTGCACCTCATATATTCTGCTTTTGTAACATGTATACAGAACAACATTTCTAGCATGTCCCAGTCACAGTTTTAATAAGGACATTTCCTTAGGAAATACTTCTCTGTGTAACATTTCCACGTCTGCACCTCATATATTTTGCTTTTGTAACATGTATACAGAACAACATTTCCAGCTTTTCCCGTCACGTCCCAGTCACAGTTTAATAAGGAGATTTCCTTAAGAACTACTTCTCTGTGTAACATTTACACGTCTGCACCTCATATATTCTGCTTTTGCAACATGTATACAGAGCAACATTTCTAGATTTTCCCGTCATGTCCCAGTCACAGTTTAACGGGACATTTCCTTAGGAACTACTTCTCTGTGTGATATTTACACGTCTGCACCTCATATATTCTGCTTTTGTAACATGTATACAGAACAACATTTCTAGCATGTCCCAGTCACAGTTTAATAAGGACATTTCCTTAAGAACTATTTCTCTGTGTAACATTTACACGTCTGCACCTCATATATTCTGCTTTTGCAATATGTATACAGAACAACATTACCAGCTTTTCCCGTCACGTTCCAGTCACAGTTTAATAAGGACATTTCCATAAGAACTACTTCTCTGTGTAACATTTACACGTCTGCACCTCATATATTCTGCTTTTGCAACATGTATACAGAGCAACATTTCTAGATTTTCCCGTCATGTCCCAGTCACAGTTTAACGGGACATTTCCTTAGGAACTACTTCTCTGTGTGATATTTACACGTCTGCACCTCATATATTCTGCTTTTGTAACATGTATACAGAACAACATTTCTAGCTTTTCCCGTCACGTACCAGTCACAGTTTAATAAGGACATTCCCTTAAGAACTACGTCTCTGTGTAACATTTACACGTCTGCACCTCATATATTATGCTTTTGTAACATCTATACGGAACAAAATTTCTAGGTTTTCCCGTCACGTCCCAGTCACAGTTTAATAAGGACATTTCCTTAAGAACTACTTCTCTGTGTAACATTTACACGTCTGCACCTCATATATTCTGCTTTTGTAACATGTATACAGAACAACATTTCTAGCTTTTCCCGTCATGTCCCAGTCACAGTTTAATAAGGACATTTCCTTAAGAACTATTTCTCTGTGTAACATTTACACGTCTGCCACCTCATATATTCTGCTTTTGTAACATGTATACAGAACAACATTTCTAGCTTTTCCCGTCACGTCCCAGTCACAGTTTAATAAGGACATTTCCTTAAGAACTATTTCTCTGTGTAACATTTACAACGTCTGCACCTCATATATTCTGCTTTTGCAACATGTATACAGAACAACATTTCCAGCTTTTCCCGTCACGTTCCAGTCACAGTTTAATAAGGACATTTCCATAAGAACTACTTCTCTGTGTAACATTTACACGTCTGCACCTCATATATTCTGCTTTTGCAACATGTATACAGAACAACATTTCTAGCTTTTCCCGTCACGTCCCAGTCACAGTTTAATAAGGACATTTCCATAAGAACTACTTCTCTGTGTAACATTTACACGTCTGCACCTCATATATTCTGCTTTTGCAACATGTATACAGAACAACATTTCTAGCTTTTCCCGTCACGTCCCAGTCACAGTTTAATAAGGACATTTCCATAAGAACTACTTCTCTGTGTAACATTTACACGTCTGCACCTCATATTTTCCACATGAGTGTTGGTATTACAACTAAACTCACTTTAAGAACGTTATTCTGTAATAAACCTAAAAAAATTATTATTTGAACATCAGCAAAAGATACAGATACGTAAATAAAATTACCTATAAATTTTAATATAAGTATAAGAAATGTACAAACTTTGAAACTTGGTATTTTCATAATCAGTATACACTTTATTCGATTGCTTAAAGTTTAAACATTCTCACAATAAAATGGTATGTTAATATCAATAAGAAGACGTAGGTCTTTCCTTTCCTTCACGATATAGGTGGGTCCCTCAGTAGCCAGCGATGAAGCCGTCCATTAGGAAAACCTTTTTTTAATGACACTACTGCATACTACTTGTAGCGTAAAAGGATTCATTGAGGCTCTACACATAATTTTGAAGATTTTTATTGGAATTTATTGTTATTGTGGTCTTTTTGTTTGCAAATGTAGTAGTTGTGTAATATGTATATGTCATCAAATGATTAACCTGAGACCAATTTACAATATTTTCACTTACGGAATATAGTATTGGAAATTCATCATAATCGAAATCAATATTGAATGTATAAAAATGAAGTTTCATGCAAATTTTAAAATATTGTTTTGTTAATTTGTTCTCGAAATATTGTTGGACAAGAAACAAAAATTATTTTTAACACTAACTCGAGTGATAGACCTCGTCATTGCTCAGTCAATAATAATTTAAATTAGTATCATACCTAAAACATAAATAAAATGTAGGTTAAAATAAACAAATACCAGAGCTTTAACCCTCTTAACCTTAAAAATTGAGGGTTGTTTTAGAATTACTGAAGTTGACACATAACAGTTGACGCACATTGTGATTTCTGTCTTATATATGACACCAAGTTCTTGTTTGATTTGTTTATTTTAACTGATATTCAAATTATGTGTTATTTTACTTATTTAACTCAAAAAGAGATCATACTGCAGACCCTGAAACGTAGTATTACTGTTTTTATTGTATTACTGAACAATGGCAAATATGTGAAATTTCCTGTTTCCTTCACAATCCATCCATCGTCAAAAACAAACTACTTTTTCACTGTTTTGTAATGAGTATCATGTGCTGTTTTTAAGGTTAAGCTTAATAATTTTTGAGACAGCCATCATAAAAATAAAACAATACTTATGACAGTAAATAATACCTCAGCAATACGGTGTAACTCCTGAATATATGCTGGTGGACGGTGTGGTCTAGTAAATACATTGGATGCAGTTCAACCATAAATACATTACAATTAGTCCAGTGCAAACAGTTGTGTTTATTAATTGGTCCAATTATTCTAGTTTTAGTTTAAGCATACAAAGAAATTAATTACACAATTCAATAATGTCCACTCATTTGTACCGGAACCAATTTGTTACGGTTCTCAAATTTATTTTGTTAGATAAATGAGAAAGGAATGCTATTTGAGTGATAGCCATTAGTTTATTACAGTTATAAGTTTTGAAGTATTCGCTAATACTTCAAAACTTAATAACACGCAACAAGATTACCAAAAAATAGTAAATCATATGTCCAAGAGATTTCATTGGGGATGAAAGTAAATTCAACACAATTATATATTTATTATCTATTCATGTTTTTCTTCGTCACACCAATTCTTATTTGTATTTTTAATTCCTTGTTACCAATGAACGAGTCATTTTATAATTCTGACTATTTTGATTTTGAAGGATCAGGTTAGTTCCAAAAATGTCCTGCTTGAAAGTAACATTTTGCTTTACAATTAAAACTACATATATTCTGCAGTAGTTTACAGGGGATCTAAACATTCGTCGTCCTATTTATAAGGAGGATTGACATATTTGTGTAAAAAAGAGGTCATAATTTGTTTGAGTTTTAAATGTAAAATAAATTATTATATGTAAATGTATGTCCAAGCTATTCATGAAGGAAAATATAGTGTAAAGTCCATCTGAGTAAAGTATAAGTTAGATATTTTACCTAAACTTTTTGATGACCCATGTTTTAAACCTCATAAAAATTACTGTATCGAACAAGAACCAAGTGAAAGTACTCTAATTAATTAATGCAAATCTGTTCTCGCCTCCAGAATTATGTTGTGTTCAGTACTCGTGAACATTACCAATCTATTAATAGAGAACGTAACTTATAAAGTTTTATTAAATACGGAATCAACGACTTGTCCCAAGTTGATAGAAAATTTATTTATAGAACTGACAGTAGTGCTTAATGCTACAAAAGCAGCGCTTAGAATTTCTAACTTATTTAAATCTTCAAAGAGTTACTAGTTTCCAAACTAATATTTTTAATTTAGTATATTAATTGTTGTAAAGGTTGTTTCAATTGATAATAGTAGACCTCGCCCGGATCTAGCCCCGCGCTCTGATTGGTCGAGAGGGGGTCACGTGATCCAAGATGGCGGCGCCCATGTATCACGTGATCAAAAAATAGTGGTGTGGGAGAAATTCCCTCATGTGCGGGAGAAATTCCCTGCTCACACTCTTATCCTAGTGTTTTGGGGTGATTTGGGGTGTCAAAACCTGTGTTTTTCTGTAAAATCGGTGATTTTGGGTGTGAAAATCGGTGTTTTTCGGTAAAATCGGTGATTTGTTGGGTCCGGTGAGGGAGAAACGAGGGACGGAGGGAATTCCAATATGGCTGCGCCCATGATGAATTGGCGGGAACAGGGGAACCTAACCTCACTTTCTTGGTTTCCCGCGTATTCAATATGGCTGCGCCCAGTTGGCGGGAACAGTAGAACATAACCTCAATTGTGAAATTGGCGGGAACAGGGGAACCTAACCTCACTTTCTTGGTTTCCCGCGTATTCAATATGGCTGCGCCCAGTTGGCGGGAACAGTAGAACATAACCTCAATTGTGAAATTGGCGGGAACAGGGGAACATAACCTCAAATGTAAAAAGGGCGGGAAAGTAAACTAAACAAGAGAAATAAAGACGAATCGTACCTTATTGTGTGATGATTTAGAGCTGAGCATAGGGGTTCCAGGAGTTTAAAATAAAACATTTTTTGGGTAAAAACTAATTTATTATACTATTTCTAAACAACTATCCACATTGGCACTCTTCACTCCCGCCACACAGATAGCAATATGTGGTGGTGACGTCATCAGAGGAAGTCTGTAACATAAATAGACCTGAGTTAGCCAGTTCTGAACAAGAAAATTCCGCGCTTCCCCACTGGCTGGAATAAGCGCGTCCTTGATTGGATGTAAATAGTATCTAAGCGCTCTGATTGGTGGAACCTGAGAGGCCGGCACTCCTTCCTCTCTCTCCCGTCAGATCCGTGCGGGAGGTCAGGGAGATAGGACGTGTGTCGCTCTGAGTTTTACACAATTATTTAAACAATTACGATCTTTTGATATTACTCGAGTAAAATAATTCAATCTAATACGTTAAAATATTTTTACTTTTACTAATACTTATTTCAATTACCGTTAATACTATTCTTGTAATTATTTTTCTTAATCTAAATAGAAATTATCGTTACTAGTAGCAGTTAAGCTTTTTAATCATTTAGTTGCTTTTCTAACGTAATATCGTTTCTATAATACCATATTGTAAACATGTCTTACGAAAATATTGAAGTAGATTCTGAACCTGTATATATGGATATGGAGTTGGATCCTGTAAAAACGCTAGGTAAAAACGAGACTTACATAAAAAAATATAGGGTATACGGTACTAAGACCACCTTTAAATTCAATCCCGTCCCTGAAAACATTAATGAAATCGATTGGCTAAGGACGGGATTTTCTAAAATTGTAAATGAAATGAAAGCAAATTGCACTGATTCGGACTACCTCGGATTTACACTTCATAGTCTAAATTTAAAAAGTAAAGATCCGGGCTACGTGGCATTTCGACCAGCTGATCAGGTCAAAGACGATGTCCTTTTTGAAATTTTCGGGGGGATAATTCAAAGTAACGCGGACTCTGTAAAATCTACCGATACGTTCAAAGTCGAATGTACGCGTGTCAATCTCCCTGTTGGTAGTGGTGGTTCCAGAAGACCTGGCTTGTACAATAATTTTCACGAAGAATGTAAAGCACGAACAGGTATTGTATCGATAGAAAATGTGGACAATCTGTGTCTGCCCCGAGCTATAGTGGTAGCAAAAGCCTACGCCAAAAAATATCCTCAGTTCAAAGCAATAAGGCAGGACAAGGGTAAGCGACAAACTCTTAGAGCCCAAAAATTGATGACCAAAGCCGGGGTCCAAATTTCTGAACAGGGAGCGGGGGTCCACGAACTTTCAAAATTTCAAGAGCACCTCAAAAAATATAATATTACAGTTTACAACTATAACAGTAAGGGTAGGGACGTGTATTTTAACGGTAATAATGAAAGTGCTCTGTATAAAATTAACCTACTGTATCATAACGGCCACTACAATGTGATCACATCCCTCACTGCAGCCTTTGCTTGTAAACTCTATTGTGAGGCGTGCCATGTCCCTTACGACCACAAAGGTTATCACAGATGCTCAAACATCTGTCCTGCGTGTCAGACAGTTTCTCCGCCCTGTAAAGAGGAGCATGGAGGAATAGTTTGTCCAAATTGTAACATAACTCTAAAAAATCAAATATGTTTCGCGGCTCACCAGGGTGAACGGTGTAAATCTGTTAATAAATGCAAACAATGTCAAAGACTCGTATTTCTGAAACAGCGTAAATCGAAACACGTGTGCGGGGAAGTTTTCTGTAAAATCTGTAATGATTTCAAGGCCCCAAACCACCAGTGCTACATGCGAGTCGACACAGGCAAGCCCAAAACAGAAGATTATCTATTCATATTTTTCGATCTGGAAACAAGACAGGACGAGTACATTGATGATAAAAAAGTTCATAAAGTAAATCTATGTGTCTCGCAACAATTCTGTTTCAAATGTATCGGTGGTGGAAATTGTGAACATTGTAATACCCGCACTCGAGTCTTCAGACAAGATCCTGTAGTTAAATTCATGGATTATGTGATGGATGTTAGAAAAAATTTCAAAAACGTTTGTGTAATGGCTCATAACGGTCAGGGCTTTGATTTTCAGTTCATCTTAAAATACGTACTGGAACAGACAAAATTCAGTCCAGAGCTAATTATGCGTGGCACCAAAGTCATTCTCATGGAATTGGACAACGTGAGATTTATCGACTCACTGAACTATTTCCCCATGGCCCTCTCAGCACTCAACAAAGCCTTTGATCTACCCCCAGAGAAGAAGAAGGGTTACTTCCCTCACTTGTTTAACACTCTGGCAAACCAAAACTATGTAGGCCCCATCCCACCCAAGGAATACTACTGCCCTGAATCGATGTTCGAAAAAAGTTATACAGATTTTGAAAATTGGCATAATGACCAGGTCGACAAAAACGTAGTGTTTGATTTCCAAAAAGAACTTATTGAATATTGTATTTCAGATGTAGACATATTGGCGCAGGCGTGTATAAAATTCAGAGCAATGTTTCTCGAAGAATGTAACGTAGACCCGTTCATGGAAGCCGTGACCATAGCCAGTGCCTGTAACTTGGTGTTTAGACGTAAGTTCTTAAAACCCAATACTATTGGCCTGGTCCCTAACAATGGATACAGACTTGTTGACATGCAATCTCCCATCGCTTTGCAGTGGCTGACTTGGGAGGAGGATCAGCGCGGCGTCCGAATTCAGCATGCAGGGCGGGAAAGAGAAGTCAAAATTGCCGGTATGAAAGTAGACGGTTTCGACGGTGAACGCGTGTATGAATTTCAGGGTTGTTATTTCCACGGGTGCCCTAAATGTTACAAGTATGAGAGGGAAGTGCCCTTATCAGATGATCCCTCAGACTCTTTGCATCTGAGGTACGAAAGGACCAAATCCAAAATAGCTAAACTCCAAAATTCCGGATATGAAGTTATCGAGATGTGGGAGTGTGAATTTAAGAAAATGAAAAAAGATCCTAGATTGGCATACCTAAATTCATTACCAATTCTAAACACGCTCCCACTTAATCCAAGAGACGCCTTCTTTGGTGGTAGAACAGGCAACGCAAGAACATACCACAAGTGTGCAGAGGGGGAGTCTATACAGTATGTGGACGTATGCTCTCTCTATCCTTTTGTTAATAAATTTAAAATGTACGTAAAATCTCATCCTAAAATCTATGTGGGTGACAGAGAATGTAGGGGGCGAGGCATGCAGGCTGAAGGTCTTCTTAAATGTAAAGTCCTGCCTCCGCTAAAGTTGTATCACCCGGTTCTCCCTACACGCATGAACGATAAATTAATGTTTGTTTTATGTAGGACGTGTGGGGAGGACATGTACTCGGGTGACTGTGCCCACACCACGGAAGAGAGAGCATTGACAGGGACATGGACGATGCAGGAAATTAGAAAAGCTGTAGAAAAAGGCTATACCATTTTAGAAATGTACGAATTATGGGAATACGAGGTAGTGACCTATGAGGATGGCGGACTCTTCACAGACTTTGTAAATAAATTTTTAAAAATCAAGCAGGAGGCATCGGGCTACCCTTCCTGGTGTCTCACTGATCAGGACAAAGAAACGTACATTAAAAAATATTTTGAACATGAAGGTATCAGACTTGACCAAACAAAAATTGAAAAGAACGCGGGCCTTCGCTCCCTAGCAAAATTAATGCTAAATTCGTTTTGGGGAAAATTCGGACAGAGAGAGAACCAGACAAAGACATCGATAATACGATCACCCGACACATTTTTCAAACTACTAACCAGTCCCGGGACACAAGTAAATACGGTTCAAGAAATTAACGAAGAGGTTCTCCTCGTAAATTGGCAAAACATAGAAGAGGTTAGCGAGTCCCTCAGAACCGTCAACGTCGTCTTGGCCGCTTTTACCACATCTCACGCGAGGTTAAAACTGTATGAACACTTGGAACAGCTACAATCTCAAGTCCTTTACTATGACACAGACAGTGTACTGTACATACATAAAAACGGCATGTATAAAGTTCCTACCGGTGACTACCTCGGGGAGATGACCGATGAGTTGGTCGACTACGGTCCCGGGTCATACATTGTAGAATTCGTTTCTGGTGGTCCTAAAACCTATGCCTACTTAGTGTGGTCCACAAATAAAAATTCGTTAGTTGAAGTCTGTAAAATTAAAGGTCTCACTCTAAATTTAAAAACTAGTAAACGTCTAAATTTTGAAAAATTAAAAGAAATGGTGCTTAGTGAAACGGATCCAACTCTAGAAATAACAGAAAACCGTATTAGACGGACAAAAGACAAAAACATAGTTACCGTAGAAGAGACTAAACTATTTAAAATTACCGGTCCTAAGCGTAAGCGGGAAGGAGAGTATGAGACACTACCGTATGGCTATAGTAAAGTTTCTAAATATTAGTATATTGTAGTATACTCACAGTGGGTGTAAATATAGCCTCCTTCACTCTTCTAAACACAGACACCACAAACAATAACCTTCGTAGGTCAATACTTTTCCCCCTCATCCTCTTTAACTTCTCCCGCGATTGCTCGAGTAGATGCTGCTTCTCCTCCATCACTGACCGAGACTGAACGCTCTCCTCGCAACCGTGTACCCCCACTACCACACAGCGTCCACTGACTTTCCTGTCACTGTGCTTGCTACCGGCCCTCGCAGACCCAAAAGCCTGAGTGTGTGTGTGTATGGGCTCTGAGGTCCCGGACGGAGTGGTTGCGATCCTTCAGGTGGCCTAAACTCCATAATTCCTTGGGATCATGTGTGAATGTGTGTGGCAACGAGGCGGGCTAAAACCCATAGATGTACTCTTGCCGTGAATGTGCCGAGAGGTTCGTGGCCTTGGGGGTGTGAATGTGATCCTTCAGGTGGACTAAACCCCATAATTCCTTGGGATCGAGTGTGAATGTGTGGGAGATAGTGATGGACCGGATCAGCCATGGCAGATTACAAATGTATATAGTGTTGATATTACTGTAAAATTGTAAATACTGTTGTAAACACTTATCTTTGTGCAAAGTGTGAGGTCTCAGTGGGGGAGTCGGTGGTGGGAGAGTAACCGTGGAGGCAGTGGTGGTGGTGGGAGAGCACTTCATTCTCAATCATGGCGTGGAACCCAAAGAGCCTCTATGACCTTTGTCTGCGGCAAATTGCCCAACATCCTATTCGCTTCTTACGATATATCCAGATCCCCGAATCCATCCGTCGGGAAATTAAATCTAAACATCGCGAATGCTGCTTTGAATTGGTAGTCAGATACAAAGAAGTTTACGACGGACGCGGACTACGCAGACTTTGTCATATGTGTGCTCGAGACCGTTCAGCTGTTTGGCAAAAAGAATCGTCGACCGCGTATTACTTCACGGAAGATACATTTTACACAATGCGTAGTTTATGGGAGTGCACATCGTGTAACAATCGGCTCTTTTACTATAGGACCGGGCGTTGCATGTGCGATTATTCCATTGTCTAAGCAACAAGGGATGGAACAGTATTTGGTCACCGGGCGACAACCAGTTACTTCTGGACTGGCCCTCAAAATCAAATACTGTTTAACCTGGGCATCGAGCATGCTAGTGTTCGATGTGGGTGTTCCAAACCACACCACTTAGACTAATATAAATACCGGTATACAGATTTTTTTCTTCATTTACAAAATGGACGCTATAGCGAAAGAACTGCACAAACCGGCTAGGAAAAACTATCCCAGACGCAGGGTTACGCTGAAGGGACTCAATGATCTATACCAGGCTGACCTAGTAGAGATGATCCCGTATTCAAGGGTGAACAAAGGTTACAAGTATATATTGACAATGATAAACTGCTTTAGTAAACTTGCGTTTGCCATTCCTTTAAAAAACAAGACCGGTGCAGAAGTCGCGCATGCACTAGAACCTATACTGTCTAAACACAAGATGAAAAACCTTCAGACTGATCAGGGTAAGGAGTGGTACAACACTCACGTCAAAAAGCTAATGGACAAATATAAAATAAACCTTTACTCGACCTACTCACATCTGAAAAGCTCTATTGTAGAGCGTCTAAACAGAACATTAAAAGAGAAAATGTATAGAAAATTCACGACACGTGGAAGTTACGAATGGTTCAGTATTCTATCTGATATAGTCAAGGAGTACAATAATAATGTCCACAGAACAATCGGTATGAAACCAAAAGACGTTAAACAGAAACACGTAAAACAAATCCTTGTCCGTTTAAACAAAACCACAAAAAGAAAACAAAAAATTAAAATCACTAAATTCAAGCTAAACGATAAGGTAAGGATTAGCAAATACAAAGGAGTTTTTAAAAAAGGTTATCTGCCTAACTGGACAAATGAAGTATTTACAGTATATGCAATAAAACCTACAAAACCCGTAACGTACATTCTACAAGACTCTAAAGGTGAAGTATTGAAAGGTGGGTTTTATGAACAAGAACTCCTCAGGTCCAAAACTGGTAATGTATATCTAGTTGAGAAAGTGTTGAGGCGGAAAGGAGACAAAGTACTTGTTAGATGGCAAGGGTTCGATAAAAACAGTGACACATGGGTGAGCAAGCATGACATCACCACACACTGAGTGTGACTGCAACTGCAGTCGTGGGACCGGATGCAGCTGCACCAGCCGCTGCGTGGGAGCGGATGCAGCTGTGCGCTCCAACGTCCAGGAGGGCTACCAGTTCAGCTCTGTTACTTTATATACTATGTCATAATAATGTGCAACTTAGTTTATCTTCGACAATGAGACTGATTAGTCAATCTGTGAAATTACCAGTGAGAAACTTTGACGAGTTTGTAGGTGGTGGTATGAATCGTACAAATAAAAACGGTCCTCTGCTACCTGACACGATTCGCGGATTAATTGTTGGACCGTCCAATTGCGGTAAAACGAACGTACTGTTTAACCTATTGGTAGATCCTAACGGTTTGAGATTTGAAAATGTTTACGTGTTTTCAAAATCACTCTACCAACCAAAGTACCAGCTACTATCCAAGATTATGCCGAAAGAGATCGGATACCACGCGTATGATGACAATGCATCTGTCATACACCCGAGTGAGGCTAAACAGAATTCAGTAATGATATTCGACGACATAGCCTGTGAAAAACATAACAATATACGAAACTACTTCACCATGGGTAGACACAAGAATATTGACACATTCTACCTAGGTCAGACCTACAGCCATATACCCAAACAGCTCGTTAGAGACAATGCCAACTTTATCGTACTATTCAAACAAGACGAAACAAACCTTCACCATGCATACAGTGACCACGTCAATACCGATATAGACTTTGAAAAGTTTAAACAAATGTGTGCTCTGGCGTGGAAAGACAGACACGGCTTCCTGGTCATATGCAAGGACTGTGACATTGATAAAGGCAGGTATCGTATCGGAATCGATAGTTTCATTCAAGATCTATGATGGTAAGGATATACCACTACAATGACCTCAGAGGTTTCTCAATCCAGAGATCCAACAAAGTCCATTCAAACCTGTGCACCTGGTACTATGCCGATAAGAAAAAGTTTTGCGGTAATTACTGTAGCAGACGCGGACCACATGGTTTTCTCTTCAATAGGAGGTGCTGGAGACATAAGCGTGTAGGGATGTACAGTGCTAGTCTACCACCCGTAATCTTGTTAATGATTTCAGCAAGCGAACGGTTCTACAATCGCGATATATGGATAGAGTTTGTGAAAAGAAGTCAAAACAAAGGGGTACCGCTCGAACTCGTGGTGTACCACGAGGACATGCTAAATAGTACGGTAAGAAATCCACAGAACATGTTATCCAGATTCAGACCGTTTCCCGATCAATTCGGTCAAATCGTACCGTTGAGAAACGCTCATGGTAGTGTAAACTTTGCGCAGACCTGTATAAGGATGCTCCAGTACGGGTGTAACATACCGCATGCAGCTCGCTGTATTCTCATTACAGAGAGAACAATACCAATCAGGAACCCTGTCAAGATCTACAATCGTGCTCTAGCTTCAAAGTGCTACATTGACATTAGCTACAACGTAGGTTACGGCCCCGTCCCAGACGGTTTACCGCGAGGTCAAAGGAAGAAAGATTTTGCTGGTGTAAACAATCTTTGTCAAAGTCTGTTTACGACAGAATTTCTCAAATTGGCTTTACCGACCGTACCAATGTACTGCGATAAGTTCGGAATAACACTGCGTGACGGGACTTACTCAATTACAAATACCAAACAGTTTGAGGCTTGGAGGAGTTTTACAGGAGCTAATCCAAGTGAATTCTGGTTACTCAACTCTTACATGATTCACATACACAGTAGGGTGAACAGACCTATAGAGCATCTGAAACAATATATGGAAAAGCACGTGGAGAGTGACAAGTATACTGTAGCTGAGATACCCCAGTGGAGAGACGGATGGAAAAGGACCTTTGTGTTCAGGGACCCTGATAGACCTGTACAGATACCGAGAACAGTTTACCTAAGAGGGCTAGGTACCGTGGTGTCACTAAAGCAGGTCGTACGCTTTCTAAGAAAGCATAAAAAACGAGCCCTCTTCTTTAGACAGGTTGAACTGCCATAAAGTAGTTAGTATTAAAGTACTAAAACCGAGTCACATTGTCAGTTTAAACAATGGCTTCAAAGGAGAAGGACCTTACTCTCAGTATAACTCGTTTGAGGAAAGCTATAAAGCAAAAGTATAAACAGTTCAGAGAAGGAACTCTGGCCACAGACGTATTTCTAGAAAAACAGTACAAACCTATCCTGTCAGAGTTACGAAAAACAACAGGATCTGTAAAAACTGAACCGAAAACCGAACCAAAGCAAGAAGAAGAAGAGGAAAATGAAGATGAGGCAGCCGTACAGTTCACTCCGGACGTTATGTCAACCCCCAAAACACCTGCGTTCCTGCAGGACGATGATGTGCTTGAAGCAGGACCGTCGTCACCAGACGTCAGTGATATACTCAGCACGAAAGAAGGACAACTCTCAGCATCTGCATGGATACAGAACACGTTCTCTCATCCACTAACCATAAGGTACATGACAAGTATGATGAAGGATATGTCAGGTAAACATAGTAAGATCGACCATACGTACGGACCACGCTACGACAACAATACGCTAATGGTAGGAGATAAGAAGTTATCATTTGGAGATGACGGTAGCATACTCGTAGGTGAACGGTCCTACAGACCTACACAGGGACTTTATGAATTGCTTTTTAATCGTCTGCCTGATGACAAACGTTACAACGTAAACGATATGAGAGCTTACAAGGATATATTGACACTGTCGTCTGCTCACAAGAGAAGTTACAATTATAAAAATCACGTGAACCGTAACGCTTCAACGAAATACAAAGTCATTATTTCTCAACTCTTCCCAAAGACCGGTAGCGGGTATAAGGATGTAGGAGCACCAGACCCTATCTACTATGATGACCCAAACGAACTGTGTGACAGACTCAGACTCCTCGTGTCCTCAGCAGAGACCGGTAACACGGGACATAGGAACGAAATAATAAACATTATCGAAGAACTCAAAGAATCAAAGACTATATCAGGTGATGGTAACGCGAGATTCAGATCATTGATGAGATGACCGTCAATAAGTTTGGTCAGAGGCCACAATCTCTGAAGAAGCAAGACATTCAGAGAGTTACGAATACTGTAAACAAAAAGCTAAAGAAAGATGTAAGAAGACTGTACTCTCAAATTGCAATCCTTCAGAATCAAGCGCTTATTCAGCAGAATCAAATAAACAGCTTACAAAATACAAATGAAGAAGTTATAAGACGTCTAGCAGTTCAACTATTTCACTGGATCAATAAGATACACACTACCGTACCTCCAGCTCGCTTCCACGGCGTCTTAGATGTTGATGAAAACACATATATTGACTGGGATAAGATATTTATAAAGAGCAATGTACAGGAGGAGTCTTCATCACTTGCACAATGAGTGTTGACAAGTTTGGTCATACGGTCCGTGAAGGAAGTAAGAGAGGTCCGCCTGGACAAGGATTCAGTCTCACAGTCGACGGCAACTACGATATCAAGGGCAAGCGGTTATGTAACGTGGCCGACGCCCAGCACAGTCTAGACGCTATAAACCTGCAGACCTTGAAAAATAATGTGGATAGCGCAGTCCTCAAGACTGTGTCTGACGTTTCGCTTGTATCCAAGAAAAATGTGATGGACGCTAAAGGTAACAGAATTAGCAACATAGGTGATGCTCTACTCTGGACCGATGCTCTGACTCTTCGTCGTCTTGCTAGGGAGGTACCCTATAAGGACACGAACAGCAAATATTACAGGTTTGACAACTACAGGTTGCGCATGATAGGTGATCCCGCGGAGGATACAGATGCAGTGACGCTAAAATATCTTAAAACGAACACTCTAAAAAGAAGTAGTGATGGTAAAGTCTGGGAATGTGATAACAAAAGACTCGGACAGATGGCTGATCCTCTTCTCGCTGGCGACGGTGTAAACCTACAGACTTTGAACAGGAAACTGAATGAAAAAACGCTGGCGATAGACAAGGACACGATCGACGCTAAAAAGAGGAGACTAGTGAATGTAGCCGATGGTCAAGGACCAAACGATGCCGTTACACTCTCTCAGTGTCAAAATCTATTGCCTGCTACTAAAAGTATTGCGGACGGAACAGTTATCTTTAATAATTACAGAGTTTCTAATGTTGCCGAACCTAAAGAAGGTACCGACGCTTGCACTGTAAATTATGTGAAGGAAAGAACACCGGATACGGATAAGGATAAATGGTTATTTGGACGTAAACGATTAAGTCAAGTAGCTTCTCCGCTGTATGACGGAGATGCTGTTAATAGAGGATACCTTAAAGTGAACACTCCGATACTCGACGGTGACACGTGGAATTGTAGGAATAAAAGATTGAAACTTGTGGGCGACCCTGTCGACATGAGTGACGCTGTGTCTGTTAATTATCTGGTGAGAGTGGTGAGCGAAGTCTTTTACGGTATGTACAAACTACTGGCTCCGACGCTAGACGCTATACACCTAACCGATAAAGACGAGTGGATTAGGTTCAACATTGTCGACCCATACTTTAAAGACCCAGTGAGCAGGGTGAGATCGAAACCGTGATGGTTTTATTTATATGTGAGCAGCTGACATTTTTACCGCCAGTTTACTTTGGAACCTGGCGAGATGAGGTTCTTGGTATTTATTCTATGTGTAGCTCCTCTGATAGCTGCTAATAAAACTTTGTTGTACTTGGAGAGATACGGCTATCTCGATACTAATACCTCAGAGCTATCCACAGACATTACACAGGCGGTCATTAGGTTTCAGGAGACGTTCGGCTTGAATGTGACCGGATATGTAAATGAGGAGACGACTAACTTAATGAACCAGCCCAGATGCGGCAATTCGGACGAATTAATAGCGTCTTTCACTGCAAACCCAAACTACGGATGGCGGAAAAACGATATTACCTGGTTTATGTACGGTAGTAATTATCAGTATGACCAACTATGTCGGACTGCGTTCGCCCTATTCTCAAGACATTCCAACCTGACCTTCCGGCGGAACCCTATAAACCCCACAATCATTTTAAGTATCGCTCCCAGGAAACATCTTTCGTATTATCTACGGAAAAATTGCAGTAGAGAGTTTGATGGTAGGGGTGGCTTAATGGGTCACGCCTTTCTCCCTATATTGGGGATGAACCAGACAGATATTCATATGGACGGTGACGAAGATTGGGATTATACAATGAATCTACCTGCACCTGGAAAAAGTTCATTCTTTTTGGTTCTAGTACACGAAATTGGACACGCTCTAGGTTTGCAACATTCATCACTTTCGTCGTCTATAATGTATCCTTTTTATTTTGTACCACATGGTATTTCAAATCTTTACCAATTTGATTTAGACAGAGATGATCAAATGGCAATACAGTATATTTACGGACCACCTGTTCCTCCATACACGTCCACCACTACTACTACAACATCTACAACAACCTCGAGCACGACTACCACTACTACCAGTACCACCACACCCACGTCAACCTCTACGTCCCCTACAATACCTACAGAGTTGGACATTTGTACATTGAGACATAGAATCAATGCATTTTTGATTGTAAAAAATAGATTGTACGCATTTTACGGCAAGTATGTATGGGCTCTGAGTCTGAATCACGCGCTTAGAACACGTGAGGAGTTTACCAATCCTCTAATAATCACCGATTGGTTGCCGTTTTTACCGTCAGACTTTACAAACATTTCGGCTGTGTACCAAAGACCGAACGGAGAGGTGGCTTTGATTGTGGACAAGACATTGTACATTATTGAGTATCCGTCACTCGTACTTTTAAGACAGAAAAGAATTGATACAATCTTACACTCCAGAATAAATAAAGTGAACGCAGCGTTGAACAGTAATACAGGTAGGACCTTTATTTTTACCGATGACAAATTTGTTGTAGAACTTAACGAATGCACTCTCAGAGGCACTATGTTGGGTATGACCAGTAGCGTGTTGCCAGGAGTCCCTGATGGAATTAGAGGAGGTTTCAGATATATAAATGGCCGTCTGTACTTTATAACAGACAGTCACGTTCTGGAGTACGACGAGTTTACAGGAGTGGTTACAAGATCCGAGGCGGATATCTTTGACGTACTGCAGATCACATGTGTTAGGGAGACCCTGCTCAGGCAACTCTATAACGTATTACGGTATATAAGGGAATAAAATGGGAAAGCACAAAGTAAAGCCAAACAGATTGAAACGAACCGTCAAGCGAGGAAGAGGTCTGGTTTCGAGCGCTTTGCAAAACGCCGGATCGGTCGCTGGAAATCTTTTGAACCGTGCAATTGACGCTCTACCTGTCGAACTCCATTTACCTGGTGGGTACCGATACTGTGGTCCAGGTACGAAATTAGGGGTGAGATTGGCAAGGGGTGATAAGGGTATAAATCCCTTGGACGAATATTGTAAAAATCACGATATAGCGTACTCAAAATACAGGGATTCCGAACACCGAAGAGAAGCCGACAAAGAATTAGCCAAAAGAGCCTGGGAAAGAGTCAAATCGGCAGACGCAAGTATTGGGGAAAGAGCCGCAGCCTTAGCTGTAACAGGAGCCATGAAGACCAAAACAGCCCTCGGTGGAGGGAAGAGGCGGAAGAGCAAGCGAGGGAAGCCCAAACGTAAAGGTCAGGGTATGTACCTCAAGCCGTATCCAAAGAGAGGCGGTGGGGTAAGAAAGAAGAGGAGGTGTTGCAATAAAAAAAAACGTCGATACCAGTAAAACCGTTATCAAATTACGAGCTAGTACACTACGCGAAACTACTTAATATTCCGAATTTCCGTGGAGTTTATATGAGAGACGCTCTACCCAAACGCCCACGATCGTATGAATCGGCCATAATTAATCTGGATAACTCGGCCGGTGAAGGTACACATTGGGTGTGTTACAGGAAGTTAGGTAACAGGGTATACTACTTTGACAGTTTTGGTAACCTAAGACCACCAATAGAGCTTATATCATACCTAGGACCAGACGTTAACGTACGGTATAATTACGAGAGAAGACAGAGTGAGGGCTCAGTAGTCTGCGGACACTTGTGTTTAAAGTTTCTCAGCAGTAATGTTTTCACTTAGCGGTCCTGCTCCACAGGTATCATGCGAGGTATTTCCTCCAATGGACGTGAGCGATGGTGATTACGAAATTGGTCTAGTTGACCTCTCCACATACTATACGATTCCAAATATTGAAACGGGAATAAACGATATGTTTTATTACGGTGACAATAAACAAATCAAGATAGCAGAGGGGTCGTACGAAATTGAAAATATCGAAGAATACATCAAATCCCATTTAGGCGCGGATGTGACATTTAGTCTGAAAGGAAACAATAATACGCTAAAATCCGAAATCACTTGTAATAAAATCATACACTTTGACAGAGAACAGACAATCGCTCCCCTACTAGGGTTCAGTAAAAAACCACTTGAGCCAGGCAGGGTACACACATCCGATGTCCCCATAAACATAATGAATGTAAATACTATACGCGTTGAATGCAATATCGCACGAGGATCCTTTCAAAACGGTGTAGAGGGACACGTGCTGCATGAGTTCTATCCTGAAGTGGCCCCAGGCTATAAAATAGTTGAGAAACCCGCCAATGTAATCTATTTACCGGTGAACGTTCGTAGAGTGAACAACATTTCCGTAACACTCAAGGACCAGGACGGCAGATTGATTAATTTCCGTAACGAGATAGTCTCACTACGCTTGCATATAAGAAAACAATAATGGGTCTAGTATTTAGAGAGTTGCCGAGCCACACACTGGTCAGTAATCACCGAAAGGTGGCAGCGTTAACATCAAAGAACATAAAGTTTCTAAAGTCTCTAGGCTTTAAGTATGGCGCTTCTATCGATAGAGTCCGGAGCAATGTACGATGAAGTCGTAACGGGGTGGGAATTTCATACCCATAAACCGTACGCCTCGTCTACGTTTAAGAATAACGATGAAATCAGAATACCGATTAGTCAGCAAGACATAATCACAGCACCGTTCGAAAGCTTCATACATGTTAAAGGGACGCTGCAGGCTAAAAAAGCTGACGGCAGTGCTTGCAATGTAAATCTAGTGAACAACTCGATGGCACATTTATTTGATGAGATTCGTTACGAGTTGAACGGTCAAGTAATCGATAAAACACGCAGTGTCGGCATAACTACGACGATCAAAGGACTGGTATCTTTTAAGGAAAATGAAAAAATGAGTCTGGCTAACGGAGGGTGGCTCGGGGCGAATAATTCCGCAGACGCTGTTAAAGAGTTCAATTACGCCGTTCCCGTTAGGACATTGATGGGATTTTTCGAAGATTACAAAAAGGTAGTGGTTAACAGTAAACAAGAGTTGGTTCTTCTGAGAGCCGCCTCTGATAACAATGCTGTAATTTCAGCTGACGCTGCTACTGTTGATCTTGATATAACTGACTTGTACTGGAGGGTTCCTTACATTACAATATCAGACAGCCACAGGTTAAAGCTGTTGCGTATGGTCGAGAAAGATACACTGATTCACCTTCCGTTTCGATCATGGGAAATTCACGAGTACCCCAGTTTGCCGTTGACAACACGTCATAGTTGGACAATAAAAACGAGTACCCAAATTGAAAAACCTCGTTACGTGATTTTAGGTTTCCAGACTGGAAGGAAGAACAATTTGAAAAAAGACGCTTCCAGCTTTGATCACTGCGATCTACTCAATATCAAACTGTTTCTGAATTCACAGTACTTCCCGTACGATAACATCCATGGTGACCTACGCATTTTCTACGACATGTTTACCAGATTCCAGAGCTCATACTACCAGATACAAGGTGCCCCTACAGTTGATTTCAACACGTTTAAAAGTAACGTACCTCTCTATGTTATTGACTGCTCCAAGCAGAATGATTCAATAAAAACTGGCCCCGTAGACGTGCGTCTGGAGTTTGAGACTAAAAACGCTATTGCTGCAAACACTGCGGCTTACTGCTTAGTACTATATGACTCACACCTGGCATACACTCTGCTCACGGGTAACGTTAAGCGGATGGTGTAGGAGCGGTGGTGGGGTAAACACTTATAAGTAGCTAAATTTTGTACATGTGTCTCATTCTGTGTCATGGAGAAGCTAAACAGTTTTCTAAACGAGCCTGACTCGGTCGAGGCGACTCGATACCTAACATTAAGGAACGAACTACTCTACAAGGTCGAGGGCATGCGAAGACTCTTTGCTCGCTTTAGACCTACAGTTAGAGTGCCCAGTGACTCTTATAGATACGGTCATTTCAAGGAATGCGCGTGGGCACGGCCCGACGCTACGTCAGGTCCTGACACTTGTCAGTGTCACTATATGGATTCATACATTAGGGGTTCGATTACGATTTTGGATCAGTTAGCTGAAATGAACGATCCGTTTCTTTCGAGATTACAGGTTCTACTTGAACCCTTCCGTGATACCGCAACACAGGGGCTGTATTGTTAGGGTGGGGGTAATTGTTAGGGTGGGGGTAATTGTTAGGGTGGGGTAATTGTATAAATTGAGCGACTCCTACGCCGACGTACATTACCTACCCAGTGTTGAACACTCTCGCAACGATGGCGTTATACATTCTCAGTTATAAGGAAGACGAAGCAGAGGGGAAATTATTGGGATACCTCGAGTGTACTAATTGTACATCCTATACCGACTTTTATGATGTTAAGGACTTTAACAAAATTGAGGTTTGTTTTGAGGTAGACGATGAGCCCGAGGCCTACGACACGGATGATGAGGATAATCCTGTTAAACAGGCTCTAAATAGGTATAGACAGGGTATAAAAGCCGGAGTGTACACTTCCTTGTGGAAGGACGGAGAGATGAAGACATGTAAATACCTCGACTGTGCTAATTTCACACCTAATAGTGCGTTTTATGATGTGACGGGTTTTGACAGAATTAGGGTTAGATTTTGCAGAGAGGATGATGTGAAGCTGAAAGGGTATATAAAAAGGGTATCAAAGCCGGAGTATACGCTTCCTTGTGGAAGGACGGAAAATTGAAAACAATTAAAACCATCAACTGTGCTAATTTAACATCCCATGGCGACGCCTGGGATGTGAGGGACTGTGACAAAATTTATGTCTCTTTTTCGATAGATCCTTTCACATACGAATGGGAGGAGGAGGAGGTGGAGGGGGAAGAACCACCTGCTAAAAAATCTCATTGGTCAGAATAAGCGCGTCTCTGATTGGTCGAAATTCTCCTGTCTAAAAGTAAAATTTGAGAATTTACGTCAGACGTTGAGATGGAGTCGCAGACTATGGACGTGGAACCCACGCGGATTCCAAAACGTAAAGAGCGTATCAATGCGTTAACCGGGGTTTTTCTTAGATCTGTCTACTTTTTGGATAGTGATCTTTCAAAATGCGTAATTGTAGGGTTTGTTAAGAATCGGGGTGACTCTCTCGGGGTTCTCTTTAAGGGTAAAAAGGGATGCGTTTATTGGTCACACGATGTGTTCAATCAAATCACTCCTCATTTCAATTCCATAACCCTGGCTCTGGAGAATAAAACCAAATTTTATATTAAATCGGACACGGAGGAGGATATCAAGGTCACAAATGTTTTCGGTCGTATGCACGTGTTTCTCTTTGACGGGGAGCATACTTTAACGCTTAACGAGGCCGAATGGACTCAGTTTACAAACAGCCTTCCTCTGATGTACATTGCTCTCAGAGACAATTTTATTATCGAAGAGTCTGTACGGTTTACCATTCACGCACTAGCATCAGGGTTGGTAGAGGAGGACGTATTTGCAAAAGCAGATAGTCAGGGACTCCTCTGCTCCACAGCTCATAAATTAGCTCTTGAAGTGGCCTTGTACAAACGTTGGCCCAATGGATGTGGCAGTAGTTGAATTTCACGCATTTCAAGGCAATAAAAGACCCTTTATTCTTAAAGAGCTCGCGATCGTGGGAAACTCTTTTCAATGTCAAATTATATTTAAACCACCTTTTCCTAGAGAACGGTTGAGCGCCAAAAATCGTACAACAGCTCGCTGGCTTGAAGATAACTACCATAAGATTTCTTGGGAGGAGGGTGATTATCCCTACAGAGCTAATGTACTTCGCACTCTATGCAAACCCTTTGCCGTGATTTACACGCGCGGGTTGGAGAAGGCAGAGTTCTTGAGAAAGTTTCACGGTGATGTCCGTGAACTGGACGATATAGTGTGCGAGGAGGCCGGCAATCCGTGTAGCTGTAAAACAACACACAGGTTTGCTTGCTCGTTGCCACAACATACGTCAACCGAGGATCCCAATGTGAAATGCGCAATGATTGCAGCAAAGTGCCGTTTCGAGATCCTTAACAAACAGCTGCACAATACCAACGCTTATTAGTATCGGCGAGTGATTAGTAAAGGGGCGGAGGGGTTCGGCATTTAGTTGAGAATCCCGACGTGTTGGCTTGAAAGGACTCGCCGACGGGTCACATTGAAAGGCTTCACCGAGTAAAGTGACTTTTGACTGTAGGTTAGATACGAAAAATTCTAGAGCGGGGTGAATGATTGGTAAGCTCCTAAGGCTGGCGTAAAACCTGTAAGTCCTGGGGCTCTTTACTGCTCTTACGGCAGGCCTAAACTCCGTAAGACCGGGAGCAGTTGTGTGTGTGTGTGTGTGTGACAGATACCTCTATGGCAGGCCTAAACTCCGTAAGTCCAGGGGTATGTACCTCGCTCTAGATGCTGTAAAAAATAAAAAAATTTAAAAAATGTAAAATTCTCCGGTAAGTTTTTGAGTCACATTGAAAGGCTTCACCGAGTAAAGTGGCTATTGAAACTTACAGGAGACAAAAATATGTTGAGGAGCGATACATTGTAATGGAGTGAATCGCTATCGTGTACAGCGGTGGTTGGGGCTGTACACAAATACTGGTCACATTGAAAGGCTTCACCGAGTAAAGTGATTAGTAAAGTGAAAGAGTGAGAATAGGCCTACTGGGGAAACTCACTATAATCAAAAACGCACTGGGACCCCTACGGCCTAGCCATTCTGGCTTACCGTGGTGTGGAAACGTGGGTCACAAATTGCAGTTAATGCGGTGCAAGTGCGAGTCTCGGTGGGGGAGAGGCGTCCGCGTATAAAAGCGCGGTGCATCGGCTGCAGCTGCACTTGCTGTGATAGCTTTGCTATGTCTGTGGCAACTAGTTTTACCGTTTTCGCCATGTTGCTGTTGGTGGTGGCTGGCAACGATCTCGAGGTAATTATTGTTTTGATTATTTATTGTTCTATCGAGTTGTCCCTCAACACTGTTTCTAACTTGTAAAGTGTTTTTTAGGAACAACCATCCACTTCAAACGGTTTGCGTAGGAGTCAACCGATCCCTGTGCCCGGGGCTATCCGGGATCGATACTTTACTACGGATAGCGGGTCTATAGTCCATCTGAATATGGTTAGCTCACATTTCAATACTCTAATTTTTACTCCTTAGGTGTGTGGCAGCTTTTCTAACTTTATTTTTCTCTTTTTCAGAATAATGGTGATGATCGGGCTACACTTCCTGTCCTTCAGCGTGAGGTGACCAGGGTCAGTACACTATTGTTACCGTTGTATTGTACTAATTACGCATTACTGCAGTCCCTATAATCGAACTCTATTTCAGAACGAGTACGAGGCTCAGATCCAGAGGATGTTCAGGTCTGGGCAATGGGTGACCACTCGACGCGGCCGACTGCATGTCATAAGCGCCGGTATTGAAGAGGTGATTACCGTTATCCTATTTTCCATTCGTGCAGTATTCGTGTCTGCTAAGTCCCGCAACCGGTGGCGGGACCCGCCATGTATTAATTCACTTGTGCTTTAGGATGAGTCTCAACCATCGACTCTCGGGTGGACCGGTGATGCTAACCCAAACATCACTCTCCCCTCTGACATCTCTGAGGAGAGTCTAATCGCTGCTGCCGATAGGGCTATAGCCGAGGCGTCGACTTTTCCCGACGAGGCGACTCAAAGGGTGGTGATGGAGGAATCTAATTCCAGCTCAGATGAGGCGATTTCGGTTAGTATATAGGGCATTCATATTATATTGCAGGTTTCGCTCTGTTTACAGAATCAAAAAATGGATATTTCTTGTTGACAGTTGAGTACTTCTTGGGACTTCCGACGCAACCCCTCGACCCGGAGACAGTCCTCTGAGGATCTCTCTCAGTTCTATCGGAGGTTGAATCAGTCTACTCCACCAACAGTCTCGCCCATCAGTAGTGGCTCCTTCCACTCTGGTTTCTCCCCCGACCCCACCTCACAGGAGTCCCTCATATCCATGGAAGTGGCTGCCGGCTCGCCACCCCTCCTCTCACCATCTGCAGTACGTTTCATTCCCTACATTATCCATGCCACTACGTAGTGTTTCATCTGTTTAATTCGTTACCTATGTTACAGGACATAGATCCCCAATGGGAGGCAATGAGGGCGGTGTCAAGGTCCCTGAGTATAGTCGCTCAGGTGCAGGGCATCAGTGAGGGGGCCGTCTACGACACCGAACGGTGGATGGTGCGGAGACCCGAGGAGGAGGAGTTCCGTGCCGCCGCTCCAGCCGCTTGGGAGGAAACCCGCGAACGGTGGATGGTGCGGAGACCCGAGGAGGAGTTCCGTGCCGTCGCTCCAGCCGCTTGGGAGGAAATCCGTAGCATCCTCGCGGATTTCCTATACGAGACAGCTACCCGCATGGAGGAGGACTCCCGACGTAGAAACACCGCTGTGCCGTCCAACGGATCAACCCCTGCCACTCAACCCCGCGAAGTGTCCTGCCCCGTTTGCTTTGCGAATCTACCAACAATCGCTCTTCGACTGTGTGGGCATACACTCTGCCGTCCATGCTCCAACAGAGTGGGGGATAGATGCCCCACGTGCCGTGAGCTGATTGTGGGAAGATTCACAATATATCTCCCCAGGTAGATCTCTCTCTACCTCTATCTTAATTATTCAATTGGCTTCACATTCAAAATTTATATTCCAAATTCCAAAGGGACGGGACATTATCCAGTCGTAGGATGTCTACCAGTTCTCTGGACCGATTCTTATACTGGATAATGTTTAACCTGGGTACTATACGTAGTGCGGATGTTCCGAAACCACATCCAGGCCCACATCGACTCACCGCATCACACAATAAGGTACGATTCGTCTTTATTTCTCTTGTTTAGTTTACTTTCCCGCCCTTTTTACATTTGAGGTTATGTTCCCCTGTTCCCGCCAATTTCACAATTGAGGTTATGTTCTACTGTTCCCGCCAATTTCACAATTGAGGTTATGTTCTACTGTTCCCGCCAACTGGGCGCAGCCATATTGAATACGCGGGAAACCAAGAAAGTGAGGTTAGGTTCCCCTGTTCCCGCCAATTCATCATGGGCGCAGCCATATTGGAATTCCCTCCGTCCCTCGTTTCTCCCTCACCGGACCCAACAAATCACCGATTTTACCGAAAAACACCGATTTTCACACCCAAAATCACCGATTTTACAGAAAAACACAGGTTTTGACACCCCAAATCACCCCAAAACACTAGGATAAGAGTGTGAGCAGGGAATTTCTCCCGCACATGAGGGAATTTCTCCCACACCACTATTTTTTGATCACGTGATACATGGGCGCCGCCATCTTGGATCACGTGACCCCCTCTCGACCAATCAGAGCGCGGGGCTAGATCCGGGCGAGGTCTACTGATAATTGTTATAGTAAACAAATCATCACGTTTATAGCATTGTTACTAACATCTTCTGTACGTAATAAACCGTAAACAAGTTTAAAATATCAAAAAAGGGAAGATATATGATAACATACACTCCTGAATAAAAATTAACAACAATAGATTATTGCCGAATGCCGTCACAAGTAATCATAAACCTTATTTAAAATAACCCCATAAACAGGATGGAGTGTTATCTCCGAAGCATGAAATCTATGACAGCACGTAACCTGTGTTTTTGAATTTGACGGGATTAAGGATACCTAATAAATGTTGAACTTATTCCAAAAGGTCTTTATGAATGTGTTTTTAATAATTGTAATTCAACACATAACTGTGTCTGTAATACCAAAACTACTTTCGGATACTCCATCTACAAAGGAACTTCCAAAAATAAAACAATGTTATCCCGAAATGTTTAGTACGTGTAGTGTATATTTCAACGGGCAAGTTGCTTATATTTTTTCAGTTCTCTCTTAACAACTTATATCAGTGAAATATCAAGTCTTTTTTTCTCCAGATATTTTAGGTTGCACATATAAAAATCTGATCATCTCATAAATTATTCTCTCAACAATATATCTATAGTATTAATCAAATAGGAAGTGCGACTAGGCCCAAGTAGTTTCACAACAAACACAAGTGCAAAGGATTAGTCACAATCTGTATTTGCTTATACTATAAAGGCTCATCCCCACATGTTAATTCACCGTATTTTTAATTTACATGTTAATTCATGTATTTAACCATTGTGAATGAAACTGTGTCGCAACACAAGACTCGGTTATTGAAAGACAAACCTGTTCTTGTCCATTGTCTTTCCTGCCTTCACATTGTTAATACCTCAACTTGGAGCGCATGTACACACTGTCCAGACCACGAGCCGAATTGTACTGAAACAGCTCTACAACTCGCGTGAGGGAAGTCTGTCTTGTGGTATCTACACACTGTCCAGACCACGAGCCGAATTGTACTGAAACAGCTCTACAACTCGCGTGAGGGGAAGTCTGTCTTGTGGGATCTACACACTGTCCAGACCACGAGCCGAATTGTACTGAAACAGCTCTACAACTCGCGTGAGGGGAAGTCTGTCTTGTGGGATCTACACACTGTCCAGACCACGAGCCGAATTGTACTGAAACAGCTCTACAACTCGCGTGAGGGGAAGTCTGTCTTGTGGGATCTACACACTGTCCAGACCACGAGCCGAATTGTACTGAAACAGCTCTACAACTCGCGTGAGGGGAAGTCTGTCTTGTGGGATCTACACACTGTCCAGACCACCAGCCGAATTGTACTGAAACAGCTCTACAACTCGCGTGAAGGGAAGTCTGTCTTGTGGGATCTACACACTGTCCAGACCGCCAGCCGAATTGTACTGAAACAGCTCTACAACTCGCGTGAGGGGAAGTCTGTCTTGTGGGATCTACACACTGTCCAGACCACCAGCCGAATTGTACTGAAACAGCTCTACAACTCGCGTGAGGGGAAGTCTGTCTTGTGGGATCTACACACTTTCTAGACCACCAGCCGAATTGTACTGAATCAGCTCTACAACCCGCGTGAGGGGAAGTCTGTCTTGTGGGATCTACACTGTCCAGACCACGAGCCGAATTGTACTGAAACAGCTCTACAACTCGCGTGGGGGGAAGTCTGTCTTGTGGGATCTACACACTGTCCAGACCACCAGCCGAATTGTACTGAAACAGCTCTACAACTCGCGTGAGGGGAAGTCTGTCTTGTGGGATCTACACACTGTCCAGACCACGAGCCGAATTGTACTGAAACAGCTCTACAACTCGCGTGAGGGGAAGTCTGTCTTGTGGGATCTACACACTGTCCAGACCACGAGCCGAATTGTACTGAAACAGCTCTACAACTCGCGTGAAGGGAAGTCTGTCTTGTGGGATCTACACACTGTCCAGACCGCCAGCCGAATTGTACTGAAACAGCTCTACAACTCGCGTGAGGGGAAGTCTGTCTTGTGGGATCTACACACTGTCCAGACCACCAGCCGAATTGTACTGAAACAGCTCTACAACTCGCGTGAGGGGAAGTCTGTCTTGTGGGATCTACACACTTTCTAGACCACCAGCCGAATTGTACTGAATCAGCTCTACAACTCGCGTGAGGGGAAGTCTGTCTTGTGGGATCTACACACTGTCCAGACCACGAGCCGAATTGTACTGAAACAGCTCTACAAGTCTGTCTTGTGGGATCTACACACTGTCCAGACCACGAGCCGAATTGTACTGAAACAGCTCTACAACTCGCGTGGGGGGAAGTCTGTCTTGTGGGATCTACACACTGTCCAGACCACCAGCCGAATTGTACTGAAACAGCTCTACAACTCGCGTGAGGGGAAGTCTGTCTTGTGGTATCTACACACTGTCCAGACCACGAGCCGAATTGTACTGAAACAGCTCTACAAACTCGCGTGAGGGGAAGTCTGTCTTGTGGGATCTACACACTGTCCAGACCACGAGCCGAATTGTACTGAAACAGCTCTACAACTCGCGTGAGGGGAAGTCTGTCTTGTGGGATCTACACACTGTCCAGACCACGAGCCGAATTGTACTGAAACAGCTCTACAAGTCTGTCTTGTGGGATCTACACACTGTCCAGACCACGAGCCGAATTGTACTGAAACAGCTCTACAACTCGCGTGAGGGGAAGTCTGTCTTGTGGGATCTACACACTGTCCAGACCACCAGCCGAATTGTACTGAAACAGCTCTACAACTCGCGTGAGGGGAAGTCTGTCTTGTGGGATCTACACACTGTCCAGACCACGAGCCGAATTGTACTGAAACAGCTCTACAACTCGCGTGAGGGGAAGTCTGTCTTGTGGGATCTACACACTGTCCAGACCGCCAGCCGAATTGTACTGAAATAGCTCTACAACTCGCGTGAGGGGAAGTCTGGTCTTGTGGGGATCTACACACTGTCCAGACCACGAGCCGAATTGTACTGAAACAGCTCTACAAGTCTGTCTTGTGGGATCTACACACTGTCCAGACCACGAGCCGAATTGTACTGAAACAGCTCTACAACTCGCGTGAGGGGAAGTCTGTCTTGTGGGATCTACACACTGTCCAGACCACCAGCCGAATTGTACTGAAACAGCTCTACAACTCGCGTGAGGGGAAGTCTGTCTTGTGGGATCTACACACTTTCTAGACCACCAGCCGAATTGTACTGAATCAGCTCTACAACTCGCGTGAGGGGAAGTCTGTCTTGTGGGATCTACACACTGTCCAGACCACGAGCCGAATTGTACTGAAACAGCTCTACAAGTCTGTCTTGTGGGATCTACACACTGTCCAGACCACGAGCCGAAATTGTACTGAAACAGCTCTACAACTCGCGTGAGGGGGAAGTCTGTCCTTGTGGGATCTACACACTGTCCAGACCACCAGCCGAATTGTACTGAAACAGCTCTACAACTCGCGTGAGGGAAAGTCTGTCTTGTGGGATCTACACACTGTCCAGACCGCCAGCCGAATTGTACTGAAACAGCTCTACAACTCGCGTGAGGGGAAGTCTGTCTTGTGGGATCTACACACTGTCCAGACCACCAGCCGAATTGTACTGAAACAGCTCTACAACTCGCGTGAGGGGAAGTCTGTCTTGTGGGATCTACACACTTTCTAGACCACCAGCCGAATTGTACTGAAACAGCTCTACAACTCGCGTGAGGGGAAGTCTGTCTTGTGGGATCTACACACTGTCCAGGACCACGAGCCGAATTGTACTGAAACAGCTCTACAACTCGCGTGAGGGGAAGTCTGTCTTGTGGGATCTACACACTGTCCAGACCACCAGCCGAATTGTACTGAAAACAGCTCTACAACTCGCGTGAGGGGAAGTCTGTCTTGTGGTATCTACACACTGTCCAGACCACGAGCCGCATTGTACTGAAACAGCTCTACAAGTCTGTCTTGTGGGATCTACACACTGTCCAGACCACGAGCCGAATTGTACTGAAACAGCTCTACAACTCGCGTGGGGGGAAGTCTGTCTTGTGGGATCTACACACTTTCCAGACCACCAGACGAATTGTACTGAATCAGCTCTACAACTCGCGTGAGGGGAAGTCTGTCTTGTGGGATTCTACACACTGTCCAGACCACGAGCCGAATTGTACTGAAACAGCTCTACAACTCGCGTGAGGGGAAGCCTGTCTTGTGGGATATACACACTGTCCAGACCACGAGCCGAATTGTACTGAAACAGCTCTACAACTCGCGTGAGGGGAAGTCTGTCTTGTGGGATCTACACACTGTCCAGACCACGAGCCGAATTGTACTGAAACAGCTCTACAACTCGCGTGAGGGGAAGTCTGTCTTGTGGGATCTACACACTGTCCAGACCACGAGCCGAATTGTACTGAAACAGCTCTACAATTCTGTCTTGTGGGATCTACACACTGTCCAGAACACGAGCCGAATTGTACTGAAACAGCTCTACAAGTCTGTCTTGTGGGATCTACACACTGTCCAGACCACGAGCCGAATTGTACTGAAACAGCTCTACAACTCGCGTGAGGGGAAGTCTGTCTTGTGGGATCTACACACTGTCCAGACCACGAGCCGAATTGTACTGAAACAGCTCTACAACTCGCGTGAGGGGAAGTCTGTCTTGTGGGATCTACACACTGTCCAGACCACGAGCCGAATTGTACTGAAACAGCTCTACAAAACTCGCGTGGGGGGAAGTCTGTCTTGTGGGATCTACCACACTGTCCAGACCACCAGCCGAATTGTACTGAAACAGCTCTACAACTCGCGTGAGGGGAAGTCTGTCTTGTGGGATCTACACACTGTCCAGACCACGAGCCGAATTGTACTGAAACAGCTCTACAACTCGCGTGAGGGGAAGTCTGTCTTGTGGGATCTACACACTGTCCAGACCACGAGCCGAATTGTACTGAAACAGCTCTACAACTCGCGTGAGGGGAAGTCTGTCTTGTGGGATCTACACACTGTCCAGACCACCAGCCGAATTGTACTGAAACAGCTCTACAACTCGCGTGGGGGGAAGTCTATCTTTGTGGGAGGACCGCTTTCTAAAAACTTGGAACTAGTGGCAAACCTTCTTTCACGCCATAAAACTCATTATAATATATTCTTAATCCCTCCTAGACCAGACTTTCTTTGTACAGTAAATATTACTTAGTCCAGTCAGTTTGTCCTGATTGTGGATTAACCATATACCTTTTAAGTTTTTTTTTTAAATAGCAAAATATTAAGCATATGTTTTTACGAAGATAATACTTTTTTATTCAATAGTTATACAAACCTCTTGAGCGTGGAGATTCCATGATCATCAATCAGACTTACTTGTCTAGTCAGCATGTCACAAGACCTGTGTAGCAATACAGGTTATAACTACTCGTAATTGTTTACTGTGAGCCAAGTACGCCTCTATTCACAAAAACCCTAGACACTAGATCAACATTTCGGAACTATAAATTCTTAGATGAACGTTAAGTTATCAAATGGCTTGCTCAATATTTGCTTTCAATATTATGTACTCATCGAATACATATGAAAATAAATGGAAACAAAAGGAAGACGATCTCTAAACTTTAATACATTTCTTTATTAAATTTAGAAATAAACGAAATTCCGTCACAAATCTAAAATACAAATACAATTCAAATATACTACCTAAGTTAACATATATTAAAATATAATATTCATAAATATGATCTGAAACCTTAAAAAATACCTCACTGACATTCGTACATCTTAGAACTTGGTGAGATCAAAGCAGAGAAAAAAGCGCCATCGCCTTTCACTTGAGCTCAGTGTTTGATATTCCTTCCCACTCGAGGCTTACATTTGAATAAAAGCCTTTGCGCGCGTGAAATTCTGGGAATAGCAAACCAAAGGAGTGTGACGCTTTTGCAAATAGAACTTCGATTTCTGAGAAATCAATAGTATTACGATTATGTATTTTATTTTATCAAGGACATCGTACCTATTTACATATTTTCACCGATGTTTATTTTTCTTAGAAAATTAGTTTAAAATATATAAGCAAGCGACGCCATGTTTGTTCAGTTTAATTCTTTTGGCTCACACTCGGGTATTATCTACAGGTTTGACTTTTTATGTCTTTTGATACATAATTTTAATGATACTCGAAAATTTATCGTGTGGTATTTCAAAAAAAGTTTCGCATTTCTCCCATTTTGATCCCTAATAAATTAGGATGACTGAGGGTAAACCCTTAATATAAATTGTTCATTTGGTTTCATGGAAGAACAATACTGTCTTATTTTTTCCACTTAGGACAAGAAGCTGGCAAGATTTTATTTAGATCTTAGGACCTTTGCACTGCTTGCGGATCTTCTTTATGGCTAAGGTCAGAGGCAGGGGCTACCTCCTGTCAAGATCTACGAGGAAGGACTTTTGGCTTTAATATTAGTCATGAAATCCTGGAAGTTGGTTGGTGTCATCCCATTGAAAAGTAAAAAGGTATAAATTTTATATGATAAAGGTCATTTATTATTTATGTTATTGAAGAAATATCAAAAGAATAATAAATAAGACAGAAAAGTAATTGTTATATTATTAAAATTTATCCTTTCAAGCTTTGATAGCTGCAAACTCAGCAATATCTTCGTCGAATTTATATTTTGTTTTTTCTCGTGTTTCGATGGCTAATATACCAGGATTGCTGAGCCGCGATTGGGTCATTGTTGTCCGCAAATAGTTGTTTTTTAATTTTAATTCACTGAAACTCTTCTCACATGAAGCTACGCACACGCAAAACCGTCTCATGAACAATTTCAGTGCAATCATAAGATTTGTAAGAGATTCTGTAAAATCACATTCTACAATACACTTTAACAAATCTACAGAATCCCTATATGTAACCTAATATTAGCGGCTTTTAAGTGTCTTGTTAAAGTTGTTAAGTGTAGTCTTTGGTATCTCCAAAACGTAATTCGGTTTCTGAGACCTCATCATAAAATATCAGTAAATTTAGATGTAACTAATTTCAGTTCAGTATTCGAAAAAAGCAAAGCATAAGT
>NW_025780394.1:0-47533 GCF_021130785.1 Homalodisca vitripennis | reverse complement strand
GGACAGTGATAAATGGCCCGAGGGTATTTTAATAAATAAACTTCATCCTGTCAAAGAGAGGTTTTAGGCCAAGGGAAGAAGTAAATGGGCCTCAAACAATGCCTAAGGAAAAAAAAACTATCCTTAGACTCCATCTGTCATAGGGGAGTGGAGTCAGTATTTAACAACCCTAGAAGTAGGCCTAGCCTTTAAATTAATTTTTTTAAATTGTAGATCAATTGTGAAGAAAGTGGAAATTTTAGAGACACTCTTGTACAAACAAAAATCAGAGCTGGTGTGTGTAGCAGAATCGTGGTAAGATAATGAAAAAAAAATATTTTAAAATTGCAAACTATACTCAAGTTACTAATTTTTGTAGATCAATTAAAACCGGTGGCGGTGTTGCTATCTTTATGAGAACAGACTGTAACTCTCAAGACCAGTCTCATAAATAAACTTAAATACGTTGTCAGTTGAGGGATATATTTGAGTGTTGCGGAATTATCGTAACATGTGACAAATTTAAATTTGTTCTAATAAATGTATATAGGCCACCCTACAAGGCTAATTACGTACAGTTCATGGAACTCCTAGAAGACACGTTCAACATGGTTAAGAATGATTTACTGTGATTTATCCAATTGTGGTCTGTGGTGACCTAAATGTCGATAATCTAGAGGATAACCTAGAAAAGGAGTATCTTGCTGATATTTTACAATTGAGTAACCTTCATGTTACCCTCAAAAGCCCTACGAGAATTGATCAGGTTTCGAACAGACAAAGTCAACTCGATTACTTTATCACAGACTTTGCAAAGTTGCTCTTACTCTGTAGATGTGCTGCCACCACTTCTTTCTGACCACAGTATTATAGTTTTTAGCCTAAATCTAAGTTCTGCTAGTATAATTAAGAAAATCGAAAAGAGGAAAGTAACAAAACCTAACCTAACCACATTTGAATATGTGATGTCCTAGCAATGCTGGCCTGTATATAGTAATAATATGAAGTTAAGTGTTTGATGATGCATTTGATGACTTCTACTCCACTTATATATATATATATATATATATATATATATATATATATATATATATATATGTTTGGAGGTATGTTTTCCTAAGGCAATTTTTAGCTGTAAGGACAACTCACATGTTAAATGGATAACCCAAGAGGTTATTATATCGCAAGAGAGCCTTAAAGAAATGTACTGGCGAACGCGCAATGAGGCGACTGAAAAATTCCAAGCGTGAGTATCACAACGCTAAGAGACGGCATAGTGTTTTTACTTACCAACGCTAAGAAACAGTTTTTTAAAACTAAAACCAAAAATGCCAAAAATATAAATAAGGAATCTTGGAATGGTAAAAAGTTTACCATAAACTTTTACCATTAAACTGTTTTACCATAAAAGTAAACATGTGACGATATTGTAAATAGCTGTAATATTACACTTAAGGTTAATGACGAACCCATTACTAACCCAAGTAATGTGGCGAATATTTTTAACGACTATTTTTATCTCGGAAATAAGAAAATTAAACTGAGGATAGATATTGTGAATCTTTCCATGATGATGTGGCATTACCATCTATCTGTGGAGGATTTTCACCTCCAGCATACTAATGAATTAGAAGTTTTTGGATATAATTGACAAGATTAGCTCTAAAAACAGTGCGGGTGTGTAGATGATATCCCATGTAATTTACTAAAAAACGTGTAAAGACACGATTGCAAAGCCTCTTACTTGAAAATTATCAACAAATCATTCGATGAAGGTATATTTCCGAAGGGAATTAAAACATCTAAAGTTGTACCGATCCATAAAAATAGTGAGAAAGACCTAGTAAAAAACTATAGGCCAGTTGCAGTTCATAGTGCCATCTCAAAAATTTTCGAATTGGTCTTTCCTAAAACGATTAATTCCATTCTTGAACAGTAGGAAATTTACTTAGCCCTAACCAATTATGGAATTTAGGACCGAATAGATCTACTATCGATGCAATCCTTGACCTGGTGGTGAACTTGTACGACAACCTAGATTTGGTTGGGGAACAACTGTGCATATTTTATGACATGACCAAGGCCTTTGACCTGCTGTCACACCCTACACTGTTTAAAAAGCTAGTGACATTAGGAATTAGGGGTGCACCACTACATTGGATCATCTTATATCTCAAAGATGGAAGACAGGTTGTAAATATTAGACATTCAAGTCAAGATGGACTCACAAGACACTTCCGCTCGGCTCAAATTTGGGCCCTGTGTTGTTCCTCCTTTATGTGAATGACTTGCCATAATCTGTCGCCACCGGTGAAATCTGGATGTTTGCAGACGACGTCAGTCACTTGATTCATGATAAAGACATAGAGCTTCTTCAATACAAAGCACAAGATGGATTAAATGAAGTAAGTAAATGGTGCAAGCAGAACAAACTTTTACTAAACAGAGGAAAAACCAAGGCATTAAAATTTCACAACCGAAAAAAATTAGACTGCGACCCCTTACTTCGTTTAGAAGGATCAAGTATATGCATAGACAGAAAGTATAAAATATCTGGGCATAACTATTGCCGATGACTTGAGATGGCAACACCACATCGAGCAAATGTCAACTAAATTGTCAGCTGTATGCTACATGGTCCGTCGTCTCCAGCCCTTAGTGAAAAAATATATTCTAATGAAGGTTTACTTTGGATGTTTTCACAGCACTGTGAACTATGGCATCTTATTCTGGGGAAACAGTCCATCATACCAACGGGTATTCCTCCTTCAAAAGAGAATTATAAGAACAATATGTAAGGTGCCATATCTGACCCACTGTAAGCCTTTGTTTACTGAATTAAAAGTTCTTACAGTACCGGCACAATTCATCCTTGAATCTGCACTAATAATTCGAAGAAAGCCTGAAATATTCCAGAAAAATTTAGAAATTCATAAGTATGCTCCCAGACAAAAAGAGAATATATATGTTCTTCAAGTTAAATCCAGCTTAGCAAAGGAGAGCCCTAGGTTCATGAGTGGAAAAATTTACAACAAAGTGCTAGCTGAAATCAAGAAAATTGAAAATTATGAAAAATTCAAGATAAAATTCAAAGCATATCCGCTGGAACGGCCATAATACTCTGTAGAAGAATACTTAGAATCGTGAAGAGGCCCATTTCAATATGACGACAACGGCACTGAAGTGCTTCTAGTGGGATATCACCAAGTATCAAGTAAGTAAGTAATTAAAATGAATTTTCAAACCAAAAGAGTAACCATTTTCTGAAATAGTTCATTCAATGAATTGCAAGTTATGCAATAACGGCAGTATTGATTGATCGTAATACTCATAAAATAATAGAAATTTATCATTAGTTTTAGTTAAAAGGTCAAGGAAAATTTTAAAGAAAGACTTCTAAGGCGTTTAACATTTTTAATTGATCTCAACGTGAATTATATTTTTCAAATCCTAAAATTTCAAATAATATTTTGAGAAAGCATTATTTATGTTTTATGAGTATTAAAATCTAACTAAAGTATTTGGGTTCATCAGCACAAGTTTAAATTACTTTTGAAACCTAGCAAGATGTATCAATTTAAATAAGTTTTTTATGTTTTGTCTCTTTATAACGACTTGGGTTTTAGATATTAATATTCCAGAATATTAATATTTTAAATTATCAATGAGACATCCAAAACGATATAAAATATATTTTGATTAGTAAGCTCCGAGTGAATATTCAGTAGAATTTATTACTAAATTGTTTAAACTATTAAATATTATCTGGTTTGTCTAAAATAAAAATCACAGTTCTAAATGAAAATAATGGATTTATTTTACACTGGAAAATTAATAAGTTTAAAGTTTTGGACTTTTTATCACTCTATTTTCCACAAAAAATTTATTGACAAACCGTTTAGTAATTTTAAAAGGTCCTTTGGAAAGAAATAAAAATATTAATCAAACATATCAAACTAAAAATCAGAGTTCTCTTCTAACATTTTCAAAAAAAAAAATCAAATATCACTTGCAAATAACTAAAAATAAAAATGTTCACTTCTTAGTTCACTCAAAGTTCAAAAATACAAGTTTAAACTTCTCTTTCCTGAATTTCCGATTTAAGCTCTCTCAAACAATTATTAAAGTTCAATTAATTACCAATTACTAACTCACAATAAAACAGTTCCAATTAAATATTAATAGATTACTAACTTTCCAAATTTCAATTAAAGTTATTGACAAAAGTTAAATTTTAATTCACTTTTCTAGCAAGTATGAACCAAATGTAAATTGTACGATTCTATTGTGCTCTATTGTTCATCGAGAATCACTTATTCAGATTGCACTGTAGTTTCTATGAATTTAATTTTTCCTTAAAATCACTTGCAGAAAAAGATTTAGAAACACGGCACACTGTAATCAACTTAATTCACGTAAATTACCAAAAGAAGGGCGAAAATTATGAGATGGCGCTTATTCCCCTTCCAATCAATTTCTGATGGACATCCGCGGTGTTCTATCCTGGGTCCAGCTGTATCAAACTAGGAGAACAATAGCCGCAACAAGACAAGTTCTGATCAATTCAAGGCAGTGAACGGCCTTCCTAACAATTTAAAACTAACAGTACTAACTTGCCAAAGAATTACATTTTTCTTTTTTATCCTAACTTCTCACAATCTAATGTAAAATTAAATCCCAATATTTCGTTCCACAAAACTGTCATTTAATTTAAGTTTTATTTAAAAAATTAAACCAATGTAGCTTTAAAAAAAGCTGCACTCTTTTCCCATTATTTATTGAATGAATTCAATAGTTTTGTTATATTAATTAATATAAGTCAAAAAATATTTTAATTATTTTTGTGAAAAACAATTACTCCTAATAATTTTACTTATAGCTACTTCGAAAACATGTATTGAAATTTATTAAGCAATTAAAGAGAAGTGTTTGAATTAAATATTATTTATCATCGGTTTGAAAAATATTATAAGACAACCAGAAAGGATTTCATTAAGATCATCCCTTCTGATACAGCCACAAGGATATCAGGAGAAGGCCTGTAACATCCTTTATCTTAAACCGTTTAATATGACAGTCAAAATGTGCTTTCTTTTATTGTAAAGTCTGTGACTTCTGTTGTTGTGTGCCGATAGCGGCGGATATACACTCTCTAGTTGAATAGACCTCTATCTTCTATTCATATTTCTGAATAAGTATCTTAAATCGTTTTTGGATTTTTTGAATCCTTTGAGATTTATAATGATAGAATTTGGGTAAAGACTGTCTTTGTACATCACTCTCACGTTTTACTTTATGTCTGGCCGGAAAATCTTCTTTATTACCGCTAAAATACAGAACTGCGAATTTAAAAAAAATGTTAAGCCAAGAAACACTGTTACAAAGAATGATCCATGGATAATCATCGATTAAGTAAATCATTTTCTCGTTTTATTTCGAATAAGTTTTAGCTTCCTTAACCTAGTAATTTACTTTAAACGATTATATTTTTATTGTGTTGAACTTATCTGCATTATAGAGTGTATAAATGTAACCAGTAGCAACCGATTCAAGTTGTTTTATTGCTGCAAGTTTAGTATAAAGTTTCTTGGACAAAGTTCCAGTTACTGTACGTCTGCTTCGTACAGGTTTTCTATAAACTTTATTTATATGTGTTTATGACACAGCAGTACTCATGTTATGAATGTTGAATAAAAATCTAAAAAAAATCAGCATTAATTGATTTTATTTGTAAGTCTTAAAATAGGCATGAATAATTATTAGTGACTTTTGTTGTGAACAAAACTTCATGCTATCACTTTTCCAACTCAATTCACTAGAAACCATAGCTTTTAACTTTCGATAAAGTAATAATCAACACTTCTCGGATGGATATCATCAGAATATTTTCAATACTTTCTGAGATCAGTTAGAAGCGTTGGGATAGTCCCCAATCCCTGAAACACATCACGCATCACTAATTTATGTCTAGAACCTGTGAATTGAAAGTTAAGCTTCACAGGAAGTTTGAAAATATGACATCACTGGTCCAAGCGTTAGAACTGCCTGAGAAACCCATGTACCGAGAGTAATAATTCTATTCTTGTATTTTCCTTTACAAAAAGTCTTCCCGGCTCAGTTGGAAAATTAGGCCAAGTGAAATATTAACAATTTACTTAATGTGGTATTTATATGTATCTATATGTCAAAAACTGTTTGAGATACAAACGGTTTGTTTGCTGCAACATGTTCGGTAGCTGTTATATGTACTTTCAAAACACTATAATGTCCGACCGTCATATTATAACGAAATAGCATAGTAAAAAAACATTTTTTTCTTATATAGTTGTAATATTTTTAACCAAGTTTCTAACTGTTTGGGATTTTAGGTTAGTTATCGTTATTATTACATACTCGTTATATTTTATTACATATACAGTATATTATATGAACATTGGAAATGTTTTATAACTCTAAGTTTTGGGAACAGGTTATATTTGGTAAGGTTGTACCGAAAGTTATTTTAAGTGCTACGGCAAGGATAATTGCAATATGTAGATTGTTTTATTCACGACCTATAAATTACGTTGCAAAATCCAAAACTATAATTGTCAGTTTTTGTGCGATATAAAAAATCTAAAACCCCGTAGTAAATTGAAATAAATACAAACCTTCAACAATAGGATAGTTTATTTGATTAAAAAATGCCTAACTATAAAAAGTTTATATGTAAATATTTTAATGAAGTTGGCGTGAATATGCAAATTAGCATGACAGTCACAAAGCTGTCATTAGCATAATGATGAACACTGAATGTCTACGATGAAACATCTGACTGAAATGACTCAATGAGCGTTTCACGTTCAACTACTTGCTCGTGTATTTCTTAACTAGCACCATAATTATAGCGAGGAGTTTATTTCCAAATAAATAAGATATTGTAGGCAATAGAATATACATTAAAAAAATACAGCGTAGATGGCTAAGTATATAATGAAATTAAGGGTGGTAGTGATGCAGATTAAGAAAACGTGATAGGAGGAGATCCGACCCTTTCTGAGATTATTTGAGTTCAATTCTTCCGCTTAAAGAATGCTTTCGGATAAATTTTAATGTTTAAATACTTTTTTGCTCTTTTTTTTCTTAATTTTTTTCTATGTGCTTCTCCAATATTAGTTGCATATTAGACTGAACATTTTTATAATCATGCTTTGCAATCTTACCTATGGTTTTTGTCAAACACCTGTTTTGCGATTTTGCGATTTGAAATCGGAATTTCTTTCAAAATATTATATACATGACTATAACCGATGAATGCATAAAGGAGTTTCGTCCAGATTTGGTTTTAGGGAAATTTCAAATTGTACATAGTAAAACATTAAAGTCATCTTGTATTATGACGTTTTCCTCTACTGTGAAGCCATACATATACTGATCAAAGCGCAAACAAACTAACAAAGAATATTAGTTAAATTTGAGTTACTATACTAGCTTTCCTGCTAGTAGTTACATCTGGGTCTATAAGGTAATAACGAGGATACCAGCGGTGACTAGGGGGTGTTTCATTTCAGCGTTCGTCTGGAGATCGCAGCACTGGCCGTTCGTTCTTCTTTATAGAAACCCACTGTCTTTGTCACTAGATCAGAAATGGATCATCATTCTGTGAAATTACTCGGAGGATGTAACTCTTGAGTCATTGGATGGATAATTTCCACTTTATGCAGATTGTAGAAAAAATCAGAAGTCCATAATCTCCGTGAAAACCTTAAACGGCCGTTATCAGACACATTTGTATGGGTGAAGTCCAGTTATAAAAATAGAAATCCATGCATCCGAACGTTTAAAGAAAGCCATGATACCCGATATTGTAACAGACATCATCCGCTTCAAAGGCATTTTGTAAGGTATCCTTGGATTGGTTAGTGACTTTTAATCGACCATGCACCATACTTCTAAAGAGACCTGGAAGCGGATATTTTAAAAAATGCCTCGAATTTAAACATGCACAATCGCTCAATATTTTATTTAATTTAATATTTGTATACGTTATTTGATTTTACTTTCATTAAAGGACCTAGTCAGCGAGGTCTGCAATGAGTTCTATTTTGTCTATAAATTTCGTTATTTTTCAGTCAGCGAAATGACAACTCATATAGTTTGTAGAGCTCAATCTCTAATTTAAACTTCTTGGCAGTTAGAATGAAATTTTACTTTAGGAAACACAAACCGTTCAGTTAGAATCTAATTTTCGGTTATATTTAAGTTCGATCAGGAATGTCCGTTTATAAAGTTGAAGATAAAATGTTTTTAGAAAATCTGTCTCATTGACAATAATAACATTTACTTTCGTCATATTTATTTCTAAAGTTTTAGTTGTTTTGTATGGTGTTTTCTATGTCCGCACATAAAACTGGATTACTGCAGAAACAGCTCATTACACATAACAGAATACAGATTGGCAATGAAGTTGTTACCAACATAATCAACAATAAACTGTAGACTGCAATGCTTTACAGTATATAAATGATAATATAATGTTAAACTTACTAATATCTAGGAAAACTGAAATATATTTACAAGTGGTAGGAACCAAAACCTCAAAATGGTACATTTTCTTTGCTGATTTAAACGGATATGAATTTCAGTTTAAAAGAAATTAAATCATTAAGTAGTCTTGATCTGCAATAATTAAAATTGATACTCTTGCACTATAAAAAGGATATTTATACCTTAATACGGTCTCTGGTTAAATAAAAGTTATTTCTAATAGAGAAGTTAGAAAAAGTATTATAGAAAGTTAATTTTAGCACTTTGCGTATCAGCAACAGGAGATTTAAGTCCATGTACAGTCCAAGTTGTCCTGTAATAGACTCTACCACGGAGTTCCCCATGGCTCTATCTTTGTACCAATCTTCTTCCTGTTTGCCCTTAAAAATATGTTAAGTATACTAACTAAGTTATTATGCTTATACGACACTAACAGACATGTAACAGCATCAAAATAATATTTGGATTAGGTTAAATCGTTATTGGCCAACTTTTAGCTGATTTTTCCATTTGTGGTGGTTGAACAATTTAATTTCTGACTGCCTGATTTTCCATACGGCTTTCAAGAACTTAAATAAATTGAAATTATACAGGAAGCTTCATTTATGTATAATCAACACTGAGTTTAACGATGATGCATGCCAATTAATGATTTTAGACTAGCGTTAGAAAATATTGTTCTATTGGTCTTAAGTGTAACCATGATAACAACAATAAATTAGTAAAATAAATAAATTTGTAACCAACTGAGTATAAGTACATCAAATTTTACCATGCGCAATATTTTTAAGTACAATCTAAAGTATAAATAAGTAATAATAGAGTAGAGTCATTGATACAAGTTAGTGATAAGATCTGATTTCAGCACACACTTCTGTTGTAGTACCCTTCCTACCTACGGGAATTTTAATGCTAATTTTACTTAAATTATTCGCTTAAAATATATGATTACCTATCTGACTATTTAAAAGATGAATTGAGCAACAGGCTACGGAACTTTGCATGCAACCGTAGCGGAGCATGCTATACGACATATGATGTGGCGTACTCAAACCTTGTATTAATGATGTGTATAAAACAAGCAACAGACAACTCATTGTTACAAAATCCTAAAAAAGTCATTAAATTAATACAAGACATTAACTTTAATACAAAATAAAAGTAACAGCTCTCTGTCGCTAACGTTCAACTTTATTACAGCACTTAAGTGGGACGTAATGAAACTCTACAACTGTCATAAAATAGAGTTAGAACACCTTAACATAAGTAATGCTAATAATGCTTACTTGTAGTAATTAAAAGATAAAATTGTATTTAAAACAATATTTCCTCTATTATAGATATATTTTTAGCTTATGCCTAAATACGTACAAAGGAGAGAATTTACATAGGTATAATTTATTTTATAAATATTTTAAAATTTAGTACTGTAAATAATTTTAAGAAAAATTACATACTTTTTTGCATTTATTTAGCACTCTCCCCTTCTCAAATCTACAGAAACTGAATGCAAACAGGCGAGAGAGCTGTAATATTAATTTGTGAATACATTTACTAGAAATAACTTTGAATTCTATGGGGACTGATTTAAAGTGTTGAATTGTATGGATTCCTTGTGTAACACAAGGCCATATACACCGTGGCCGCTTCAATTAACTATGATTTTTTACTTGACAAAGAATTAAACAAAAAGTTTATTAAATGTTTACATGTCATGGAATGTGAAGTAAATATTATGTCGTTTGGCAGAGTTAATATTGATATAAGATTATATTTTTATATTATTTAATAAATTGATTTCAAATTCGATTGATCTGAGTTGTTTTTATATAGCGTTGTCAAAACAGGTAGGTTAGATTATTTTTAAGAACATTTATTTTTATTAGTTTAGTTTTTGTAGTTTATTTTTTCAATTTACAAAACAGTAGATTTTCTAAATAAGGGTTAATCCCCTAGATAAACTGAATGGCTAACTATCTATATTCGATACTAAAACTGGAACCTTTGGATTTCGACATCTACTTACAGACTGGGATGCGGTGCTCTAAGTGTTGACTAATAAATAAAATATTTTCTTGGATAACGTAATTGCAAATGAACTCACTTTTATGGTCTTCTGAGTTTATATTTCCATAGCAAAACTTCCTGTAGTACACTTTATTTTCCACTCCACTTTTCCAAAATTTATAAATGGACATGCATAAACATTTATGTCCGCAATTTACGTTGCGCAATCTACTTGAGCTAAAACAGATGTTTATGTTAATTAACATGGATGTATAGTGTAGTACGAAATAATAACAAAACTAAAAGTGCTTTCATGTAGTTAAAAGTATTAACATGTGCAGAATAATACAATTGATTCTTATCCGAATGAAAGGATCGGGCGTTGATTTACAGATGGTTGAAGGATAACATACAAAATTTTTTATCAAGAGAAATGAAATTTTCTCTTCATTAATATTCAACCTCTACCTAGAAATGTGAAACAATCCATCTAACGCAACAAGAAGGAGTAAAGTACAACATGAACTCTCTACCAAATAACCGGACATTCTCCAGTACTACTACACTCTTCATTCCACATCACCGCAGCATCTTCAAAAGATACAGGTCATATTATGTTGGTCCCAAAATATTCAATGATCTGCCGCATAGTGTGAAAGCTTCTTCAACTGAGGCATCATTTAAAAATAATTTAAAGCAAAACTTGTTAAAACATGCGTTTTACTCTGATTACGAGCTATTGGACGGAGCTCCTTAGCTTGGAACATTAACAGATGCGTGGTTGTCTATCGTTTTTAGTTTTAATGACAATATTTGTATAAAGCTATTCATACGATAGGTAGTATTTATAACATATACAATTACTACTATGTAATAAATATTTCTGATATTATATAGAAAAACTATCTAATGACAATAAATATTTTGATTTGATTATAGTATTTAATCGAATTCGATTACAAATTTACATATTCTGTCACTTTCTCGTTGTTATGATGATTATCCGTAAGTCCAATGTAAAACTAAAATTACGCTAGCACTCAGCCAAGTCCTTTGTTCTGACATGCACAATCATACAGATATATAGGTAGTCAGAAATTAAATTTCTCCAACTCCTAAAATGAGACGTTTGCCGGCCCTCAGCCAATTAACTAAACTATCCGTAAGCCCTGTCTGACATTACCATAACAATTACCTGGGAACCATGTACTCAGAAGTATCGCTCAATAAGATCAGTAAAGGCCATTAACAGATAAGTCTACAAGGCAGTAACAAGAGGGGATAATCACAAATGTCCTTGTTAAGAGGATATAACGCTTGTTACAGTAACACCGTAGTAACTAGACGAGTAAGGATGGTGTTACAACATACCTTGTTTGTAGCAATTTATTGCTATGTAATTTACAATTTTTAAACTAAATTGCTTACTAACTACACATTTTAATTTTAATTTAAAAATGTTTTAGCGATATAGATTAAATTAATGTAAGAGCAGAAAATATTTGTAACAAATATTAAAATAACCAAAGTATATTTAGTAATTTCAAGGTCACGTATCGGTATAATGCAGAACACTATTAAAACTGTGTTTTAACAACAACAATTATTGACCACTTAGATGTTGCATATCAATTTTCAAATCTATAGCCTATGTATGTAGGATCAATTGCACTAACTATACATTTCACATCATGCTCTCAGTTCCTTTATAAATGTGCTTATTATGTGGTTTTATTGTTCTAACATGGTTACAAATAAGACCAATGTAAAAATTTTCGCTAACGCTCAGCTATATCCCATGCTTCTTCATAGAACGCGATCTCAGAGGTCAAAAGCTATAAAGATCGCCTACAGACCAAGACGTTCCAGATTTCGGGAGAATTGAAAGGCGGAAATTACTTCGAGAATTATTATAAACTTTTACAGGCTATAATTTTCTACAAATTAGACATCATTTATGGTTTTCACTATTACTGGGATTTGCTACAGGAATAGAAAACATCTTAGAACGGTGTATTATTTCTTTCAACTAGTCAGAGTCCTTTCATAGATACATACAGCATTAACAGTTTCAATGTGATGTGTTTTTTTATAGTTAGAAAATATTAACACTACCTAATTAGCAAATTCTCTATTCATAAGCGGTAACTATATCGGAAATTTAAAAATAACTTCACTGCCTATAGTGAACGCACTTATACATTCACCACCTTAATATCTATAATAAAGGAATATAAAAAGAGTTAACTAGTTTTACACCGGACATTTTTGCTTCAGAATTAATTTTCATTATCCAAGTATATTTTTATTTCCTACGTTTATGTTATAAATTGGATACGTTTCCAGCGAATTTTAAATATTGGTTAATATATTTAGATAATCTTTGTAACATTGAAAATTTTCAGTATTAATATTACACAAAACTATTAAAATCCCATAACTAAAAGCACCTTCAGCATTGACAATCAAACTTTGAATATGAGCTGATCACTTGACCAAATCTTGAGGGGATACTGGGTATAGCTTTGACGCAGCGTTTTACTGTTCGGTGGGTAGAAAATTCACGATTTCCTTTGCCTCCACACAGCTTATTACTTTGTTTATTGCGGTACATTTTGCAATGCAATTCTTAAAAATTAAAAATACAACCAACTATCTTTTTTTATAACTGTCAATAATTGATTGCCTTCTAAACCCTTATATCTGTGAGTAAATTAATATTAAGAGGTGGTAACAATTATTTTTAAAGTTTTAAAACCAGCCTTTAGTTTTTTTAAACTAGATAAAATTTAAAATTATTTGGCTGAAATCAGAGACAAATTATTTTAAAAGTCGAACAAAGTATACAAATGTAAATGAACGAAGGAAATGATAATTATATTTCAAATATAAAAGTATCTAATTAGATAAAATTAACTATACAAATTTAAAACGTTGATTAAATTACATATTATTATTGTTGATAAGTTTTTGGATAGTTAAATTATGTGCTGCAAGTTCTAAGGGTGGTTTTCCGGCTGTTTATATATCTCAAAATCTGGTTACGCGGCAGCTCTATTTGGGATTTTTCCAAGTTCCTAAAACATATCTCTGATTATTAACCGCTCCCCATCATAAAACACGATGTTCCTTATATAAAAATTTAGTTTTATGCAAATTTTGAAGTCTATAAGTTAGTTCGTTCTCAGGATATTTCCAGTTGCATGAGCGATAGACTTCGCTAACGCTCAGCAATGAATTTTCTTAGAAACCAGAAAACGACCATTAAAGGCTGTATTCCAAGCTATTATAGATTACCACAATCTAAAGTAATTTACCAAAATAGAGTAAGCATAATTTGTCTATTACAGACATCATACATATTCAAAACCATACCATATATGCTATATACTATTATTTAAAGAGATAATTATAAAAGGAAATAATTTGATTTGTTATTCCAATGGGTTAAATGCCACTGCTTATATTGAACTTTTCTGCCAAAACATTAAACAAATTATCAAACACAGTGAATAAAATAATGTTCAAGTTTATCACATCTGGAGTTTAACGACTAGCTGATCACAATGTAATTAAATATGCACAGAGGCTACACGTGTCAGGTTATTGTGTTGGTTGTCTCACCACACGTAACCTCACAAAGGACAACAGTCTTCCCGCAAAGACAACATGGTGCTGACACAGAAACTAGTTAATTGGGTGTTAACCGTTAAAGTTTCTCTAATTACATCTAATAGATCATATTAATGTGTGCGAGTTTATATTATACTATCATTTATACAAAAATCAGTTTAATATAAAGAAAACTGGGTGAAGTTTTTACTTTAATGCGAACGTTTCATGACACTACGCGGTGGCGATGAAAGATCCCACATCGCCATTCTTGTTAGTATCCCACTGTAGCCTGTGCTGGTGTGATTGGTTTTTTTTTTTTTTTTTGCATCCTGTGTAGTGACAACGCTTGGACTGTAACACCAAGTAGCTTATGGGTATGTTTGAACCCTTTTCTTTCTTTCTTTTATTTCTTTCTATTTGTTATTTTTTTATGTAATAATACCTCCCCCACCTGACGAAGAGGATATATTCCAATCCTCAAAATGTTGCTTTATAATTTGTATAACCCATAGCGATGTCAATTGTTGAAATCCTGCTATCAAACGTTCAATCGTCAATAACAAACTTTATACAAATATTTGTGTCTGTTTGTCTGCCAAATGATACATTGAGAATGAACCTGCAGACTTACACGAAAGCTTCATTTTATGTAAGCAACTCTGAGCTCGATATTGGTGCATGTCACTCATTGTATTTGCCTGAGCGTTAGTAAACATTTCTGAATTATTATTATGAGTAGCCATGATATCAACGACAAAATTTTAAAATAAATAAATTTGCAAATAACTGAGTACAATGTTATGATATTTTACAGTTAATCTTGCGATGTTCATTCATTACATAGTCACTTAAATATCTAAAACAGCCGTTATTTTTCGAGGTGTAATAACAAATTAATATTTTCGCCCTAGTCGAAGATCCGGCTAGCAATCAATGTTAGTCATTGCGTCATTACCTAGTCTAATTTAAAACGTATTATTACAATATACTGTAATTTTTACAGATACTTACGTGACAAAGATGACTTCAAACCTGAATGTGAGAGATGACTCGTTAAGGGAATTTGACTTTACTAAGTAATAAATCATTAAAAGTGACTCTCCCTAAAGCTAAGAGTTATGTACATAGTTGTAAAAATAAAATTTTTATCTTCATCTATTTTTACATGCTCCGGGTAACATAACTGCCCAAAATTCGCTACTTAAATCCTGAGATTAGTGACAAAAAAATATTTTTTCAAATTTTATTTCTCTTCAGAGAAGTTACTATATTTGCACAGCAAATAAGCATGTACACTACTTTAAATTTTAAAACGCACACAGTTTCTTCACACACAAATTCACACACAGCATTGGGTAAGAGTGGATTGAAAGATATTGTGTATTGTTGTAGATGAGTATCTGCAGAAGGTTACTCTGCGGCTGCAGCTGAGCTTGATGATGAAGAACAAACATTCTATGATCAATTAGGGACTATTCCCAGGAGGTGCAGATAGGTAAGGGGTTTAAGGGTTTAGGAAGACTTGCGATATTTCAAGCTGCTGAAAGAACATACTTAGTCTTACAAACCTCTAAAGACCAAGTCTATCAAGTCCATGCGCAGGCTGGAGAGTGCTAAGATAAATCACTGGATCTTGGAGGAATGATAGACCAGTTCTCTGAAAAAACGCGCAACCCTGCTGGGACAGGGCTTTTTTGCTCATAAGAGAAGGCTCATTTGTTGGCTAATATTGTCACAATAGTCGAACTTTCATTTATCACACGAGATTTAACGCATATTTGACCATATCATTTCTATTTTATCATATTCCCTTAACATCCTATTCGATTATCAAGGCAATTGACTCTTGGGATTGGTGCTTTGATTCCAGTGAGTAGATTGAAAATGGAGAACCTCCTCATCTAAAATAAGACCACAGATAAAAGAGAAGCATTAGTGGACAACCTGGCTAGTTATCACCGTAGTTCTACTCTATATGACAGCATATAATGCATAATACTCTAGAGCTAAACTTCAATGCAGTTTCTAGTCGATTTGAAAAATATCTTTTACAGTTTAAGGAGTCAGTTGGAAGTGCATGAGCATAAAGGGAGTCAGATAAGTTTGAATTGGATGGTAGGGACAAGCACTCAGTGATGGGATCAGTATTTATTATATCAGGCTAGACATTGTTAACAACCGTCATTAATAAGGTCAACAGATAAATATAGAATGTTTATTTGTATTTTTATTGATTTCAACGGTTTTACCATTCTGCATACAATCAAAATCAAAGAAAATAGGATGACCTAGAGGACGGCCCGAAGAGCGATCTTGCCATATAAGCTATTCAATGTGAGCTCAAGAAAATTGAGCTAAACACTTAATGACAAGTCTCCATTATACAGGGTGTAAATTATTATGATACGCCTGGATATATTCCAAAAGGATTGAGGTATCGATATAAAATCTTCACCATATTTATAAAAATGGTTTTATTCTTGTTGGATGGAAAAATATTTCCGCCCCCGCTTTCAAAGGGGGTTAGAGGGATGTCACTTTAAATTTTCAAATTCCCACCCCTATCTTGTGACATATAATTTGAAAGTTAAATTCGATGTATTCCAACCCAACCGGATTGAGATATCAATGTACAACCTGCACCATACTTTAATAGAATTACTTTTATGAGTTTTTAGGGTAAAAAGATTTCACCCCCCCCTTCAAAAAGAGGGGTAAAAGGTGAGTAACTTTAAATTTTAGATTAGCAATCCCTAGCTTGTGATATTTCATATTAAATGTCTATTCAATAGAAACACAATGGCAGTAAGAAAACACATGTACGCCGATTCTAGAAAACTTTATGGACAAAACACGCAAAAAATGGTAATCTGTTGAGACAGTGTCAATATTTTTTGTATACCAACACAATGCATGCGTGAGATCTTTTAGTAAGAATGAGGGCCCAGCTTATCCCTTTACTGAGTATCTAATGTTTCTGGTGTGCATAGTTTTGTCTTTCTCTAGGTGGAATTGCAACGTAAGGGATTATTTTCCCATAACATTTGCTAGGATATTCGTAGAGATGTGATGTTCATTTCATCATGTTTACATTGAATATACCTTTAAAATTACATGTCACAAGAAAGGGTTTGCAATTTGAAAATCTAAGGTGAACCCCTCTAACCTTTTTTTTAAAAAATGGTAGAGAGATACTTGTATCCCTCAAAAAGTCCAAAAATTATTTTAATAGGTATTGTGAATATTGTACATTGATATCTCAATCCGTTTGGAATATATCCAGGTGTATCAGGACTTAATTTACACCCTATATAAGAGCCTATCATTTTTGTATAATATTAGTCAAAATTTGAGCAATTAGATAAAAAGTGCATTCTGTTACAGAAATTTAGATGCCTAAAACAACGAAAGCAGCCTATAGAGTAAAGTTTACTGATTAAAATTAATTTATTGTTATGTTGTCGACAGTTATAGGATGGAATATAAAGCTGACGATAATTAGAAGAAGTTGAACATAAAGTTAGTTTATCAGCCAATTTAAACTGAACCCTTTTATATAGACAAATCAACTTATAATGACCACACTTTACCGTGATTTTTATCTAGATTGGATGCGTGTATCCAATATAATAGGATGAATTTTTACTATACCTATACAAATATGGTACAATTATAAACTCTTATAATTGTATAACGGTTTTGTACATCTTTTTTGTGAGATAAGAAAATCTGACAATTGACTAGTTTGTAAGATTTTTCATCAACAAGGTTTCAACTAATAATCTCTTTTTGATTTTGCTCAAAGGGTACGTTACTAGAAGGTCCAGTACTTATTGATTTGGTTTTAAATTCGTTTTTTTTTCTATAATAGCGTTTGATGAAAAACAAAAAAATATATATCTGGTACCTAAATCAAATTTATTTTACAAACAAATTACTTAAATTTACAAAAGACTGTCATCATGGAATAGAAGTTTTCTAGCTTTCTTTGTGAACAAAATTAAAGCAACCAAAAGATTTTCCACGTAAAGTAGTGGTCAATTTTTTGGTTTTATACATTTTAGGATTTCTTGTAAGCAGAAAGCAATTCTACAATAATTAACAGAAATGACAAAACCTGTAGGTGGCAAAATGTTTGCGTCATACAAATTTGTAGCTTTTATAATATTATTAGGATTATATATAGATAGATATTTGTAATAATTGGTTCAGTTTCGATGACTGACTATTGTGCCGTTAAACTCTTGTCAACGCACCGGCAGTTTAGCTACGAATTACTGAAGACTGTATTTGATCCATTTTAAAAATGTAAATCTGCTTTTATGTTACTATATGTTATCCACGGCTTTGCTTGGAATCTTTAAAATCGAAGTTCTTATACTACTCAGTTAAAGCACTTATGATGTAATGTGATAGAATACTATGACATTTTTAAACGCAATAATTCATATATCAGGTAGATAATATTCAAGTGTTCATGGTTAATAATATAATAGTTAAACCTGACGCTTATATCATGTTTTGCATCCGAAGGAGTATTTATTGTTTAAATTAATTACATTTCCAAAGTCACATCTGAGTCTGCCATATGAATATTGAGTTCAGTGGGAGCTTACCTTCCTCTTAGTGTAGGGTCTGAAATCTGACGTCACAGACTTGACTCCTGGAATCGGGAGTCGTTTTATTCTCACATGTAAAATATTAGCGCTTATCAACACATTAGCGATTGATGTTTATCCATCAGATTTATTTATTTTTTTGTGACTAATGTAATAATAATTTATTTTTGATTATTGAGCCTTACAACGAATATAGATCAAAGAAGGACTATCTTAACCATCAGGATATCTTCAGCAGTTTTAAATTATTTATACTATTATTTAATTATTTTAAATTTTTTCTGGCACACACCATCTTTACATGAAAAACGGCCTTTATAGATTCAGCATGATTAAAATTGGAAGAATAAATTTAATGGTCTTTTCTAAAAGTATAGCTAAAATAGGTTAGCAAGTAAAAAAATACTTATTAGAAGGAATAGTATTAGCGATTTTATTTAACAATTTCATTCAGTTTACCGAAAGTTTCTACAAAATTAAAATCTTATAGCACTTGATTAAAAACAACAAATAATATTTTTATAATTCCATAACTTTTATAAAGTAAAGTTTTAAAGTTGAAAACCCTTTTCTCTTACATTGTAAATTTCCATCAGACGTAGAAAGTGCTCTGGTAATGACCAACTTATATCTCAATAAAAACGGTGATGGAGTGGTTAAAATGGCGAACATCCAATTACCGCCTGTCGGTTCCACGCACATCTTGTCTTCTTGAAGAAGACTGTCCAAAGTAAGGTGTAAGTGATAGACTTTGCGCCAAATGGAGTGGAGAACGGAGCAAGTCAGAGATGAGTGAAGATTGTGATATCAGCCGATTAATATAAACAGCCGCATCATATGTTCGTATTTTACTGAAGGAATAACTTCACAATTACAGTTATACCTTATCTGGAAATGGGAATAGACAAACTACAGTAGTCTAATAATTTAAACAGCAATTAAATGGTAAAAACGGTTTTCTTAATTAATTAGATTCGTTTTATAATTCATAATCAAAAAATCATTAATCAAAACAAAATATAGGTATAATTATGCGACTTTTTTAAATATCTCAATTATTTAAATACTAATATGTCTCAATATCAACAAAGCAATTTAAGTACATTTCCTATCCTAAAATGTAAAATAACGTTAATATTCTAAAGCAACGGGATCACTTTAAATATCATACATTAACATACAAAATTAATTTAGTAAATTATATAATTTAAAGTGTTATAATAAACATCAAATTATATATCATAAATTAGAAACCATAATTGCAATTTAATGCAATCTAATCAGTGTTTAATTGATTTTTTTTTTCATTCATTAAATACTCTTTTATGTGTAGGAAATTATTATCTGTTTATTTAACTAGCATTACATAACCAATTTTCTTTTTCTTTAATTCTTTAAGCTTTATTTACTCTTAATTTCCCGACATTTTATCATTTTCATATTTTTTTTTATAAATTTACACCCATTTTTTTGCGTCATTAAATTTTTAAATAGGATGTTATTTTAGAAATTATAGCCAATTTTGAAAACAAAACAAATAGTTTTTACTACGTTTAATATTAATATGTATGTATTTATATGATATAAAATGCAATAAATATAAAATATAATTGATATATATATATATATATATATATATATATATATATATATATATTAATACATATTTTATGTATAAATAAAAAAATCATAAAGTAAGGGTTTCAAAAGATCATAAAATAATTATAGTTATAAAAATGTGTTCTTAAAATATTGTTTGTAGGAATTGCACTGGCTGGCTGGCTGGCTGATTGTGACTGTGGGGGGGTGGATCCCCCACTTCTGTTAAGGCGTCTGCCGATTAGGCACTTGCCTTATGTAAGTTGCGGGTCAGTGCCCTAGTAGCTAGTGCTACGAGTCAGTATAGTAAGTAGTAAGTGAAGTGGAGTAGTGTTTAGTCGTCCATTGGAGGACGTAGACGGGGGACCTCCTGGGCCTGTAGTAGTTGAATGTGCTCCCAGGGCGAGGACTCTGCAGCTTCTTCAAAGGACGAAGTCAGGCCATCCACAAAGGTCCTGATCGTAGGGATGTTAGACGATGCTCTGACCATGGACGGTGTTCCTGATGAACCATGGCGACTCGGTGGCTCTCCGAAGACAGCTGCTCTGGACTGCGAGCAGCTGTTTTCTGGCAGTCTTGCAGGTTAGATGATACCACGCAGGAGCCGCGTAGGTAATCACCGGTCGCACCAGGGCCGTGTAGAGCAGGACCTTTGTCTTGATGGGAAGCTTCTTGGAGTAGAGCAGGGGGCCGATGCTGGCGAAGCCCTTCCTCGCTAGGCTGCACACTCTGGTGACGTGGGGAGTCAGCGTGAGTCGTCTGTCCAGGAGTACCCCCAGGTACTTTACAGTTGTCCTCCAAGGGATGTTGTCCCCGTTGAGGGACAGATGTCGGCCGTCCGCTTGCCTCGGACTTCTCGTGAAGTTGATGGCCTCACACTTGTCAGCGTTGACTTTTATTCTCCATCTCCTCAGCCAGGGCTCCAGTAGACTCAGCTGCCGCTGCATGTAGACACCAGCCATCCTCAGGTTGATGGAGGTGGCCGTGAGGAGGGCGTCATCGGCGTAGAGCGACAACTGGATTCTCGGAGCTACCGGAAAGTCGTTTGTGTACCACAGGTACAGGATCGGGCCGAGCACTGATCCCTGTGGCACACCGGAGGAGACCGGTCGAGAAGTGGACTTGGAGTTGGCAACGCTGACGGAGAAAGTCCGATGCTGGAGGTAGCTGCGGATCAGCCTGTACAGTCTGCCGGGCAGCGGGGAGTCAGTAAGTTTGTAGAGTAGCCCCTCGTGCCACACTCTGTCGAAGGCCTTGCTGACATCTATCAGGACCGATGTGGAGTGGTGCTTCTTCTCCGCCGTGCTGGTGAGGAGGTTGAGCACTCTGCGGAGTTGAAGAGTGGTGGAATGTCCTCTCCTAAATCCAAATTGTTCGGTCCTGATAGAGCTGAAGAAGTCCTCAGGAAATCTCGCCAGTATGATCCGCTCAAGAATCTTGGAGAGCACAGGCAGCAGTGAAATCGGCCTGTGGTTCTCTGGTAGGAGCGGATCCTTGCCAGGCTTGGGAATCATGATCACCTTTGCATCCTTCCAGGTGGTCGGGAAGTGCGCCAGTCGAAGGCAGGAGTTCAGGATGCAGGTGATCGTGACGACCACCCAAGCCGGCAGTTTCTGGAGTGCAGGAGTTCCCAAGGAGTCCGGGCAAGGAGCCTTCTTCGGGCGGAGGCGGCGAAGATGCTCTCGTACCTCGAGTGTTGTCACGGGGGGCAGTGGGTCGTCTTCGTCTGGTGTATAGTCCGTCCAGGAAGTTGTCAACCATCTCGCAGGTGTCCAGGTCGTAGACGTCTGGGTGCGGGGAGAACTGCTCTTCCATGGTGTCGGCGAAGGCCTCGGCTTTGTCGCCGGGGAGTAGACAATGCCTCGTTGACCTTGGAGTGGTCTTATTGTCTTCTTCTCCCCCCCCCGGAGAGCCTTGGAGGACTTCCAGATGCCGCCGACACCACCGTCAGCTTGGAGCTCCACGAAGTCGTCCCACGCGGCCGCTCGGTGTTCTGCCAGGAGACGAGAGCACCTCCTGGCCTGGCCGTTGAAATCTCGCTTGGCGTGGGGACATCGTGTTCGCTGGTACTCCCGACGCAGCCTACGACGAAGTCTTATCTCCTCTCTCAGGTGCTCGGTGAGTGGTGGGTGGAGTTCCTTCCGTGAGAGAGGGGACGAGGAGATGGTCACTGCTTCCTGGAGAGTAGTTTGTCAGTGCTATCACTTGTTGGTCTAGCTGGTCTGGTGATTCGGCAGGGGTTGGTGGTGGCCGTGGTCTGTCGGCGAGGTAGTTGCCGTACTTGTGCCAGTTGACTTTGGTGGGAAGCGCCGGGGGGTAGGCCGGCGCTCCGTCGTCTGGCAGGTCAAATATCACTGGCACGTGGTCCGACGAGAGGTCGGACACGGCAAATACCTCGAAGTCCATGTGAAGTGATCCAGCTAGACCAACGTCAAGGATGTCAGGTTCGTGTTGAGTGTCGTGGTGGTAGTGGGTAGGATCCTCAGGAGCTAGTAGTTGTATGTGTTGGCTCCCCTCCAGGAACCGTTTGAGGCCACTTCCGACGGAGTTGGTGACTCGGCATCCCCAGTCCTGGTGCTTGGCGTTCATGTCTCCTGCCACAAGTGTAGGAACGCCAGGTCGCAGCAGGGTGTCCAGGTGTTGTGGCTGCAGCATCTTCTGAGGTGGGTTGTAGATCGAGGCTATCTCGAGTTCGGCTCCGTAGAAGGGAATGGCTACTCGAGTAACCTCGATCCCCGGCGTGGGAACAGCGGGCAGCAGGCGGTGAGGCAGTCGGCGATGTACTAGGACTGCCGTGCCTCCGCTGGGTCGAATGTTCTGCTGCAGCCTGTCCGTGCGGTACACCTGGAAGTTGGGGATACCGAAGCGGTCTGCTTGTCTGAAGTGGGTCTCCTGGATCAGGGCGACGTCCACATCCATGTCGGTTAGAAGCTGGCTGAGCTCCAGCTTCTTGCCCGCTAGCCCGTTGGCGTTCCAGCTGACGATCCGGAGCTTACCCATGGATGGAGGTGCTCAGGAGCTCCATGAGTCGGCCCATCATATGGACCATGGACGTCAGCTGGGTGAGGATCTCGGAGATTCCTGCCTTTAGTTCCTGATGCAGGTGGGCGGCGGGCTGTGAGGCCGTGGGTGTGTCCCGGGTGGGTTGTGGGGCAGGGGCGGAGGTGGCAGTGGTGGCCTGAGCAGTGGTGGCATGAACAGTGGTGGCCTGAGCTGGCTTCGGCACTTCCAGGCGAAGTCTAGGAGTCGGTCTGGGTCTGCGCTCGGGGGCTGTGGTCGGCTCCTTGGGCCTCTCAGGTTGTCGGGCAGCTGGTGGTGGGGGGGGGCTTCGAATCCTTGGCCCTCGCCGGTGAGCGGCCTCCACGGTTTTTTGGGGTTCCGTGGAAGTCGGTGGCGGCGGCGACTGACGGTCTCAAAGCCGTCATCCTCGTCCTGGCTGTCAATGGAGGAGTCAGGGCTGGCGGCTTCGGCGACTGGAGGCGGTGGGGGAGGGCATCCTCGTGCCTTTGGCGGCTGCGTCTTCGCCGGGGCAGGTGTTGGCTTCCCAGCCTTGGCTGCGGCTGCGTAGGTGTTTTCTGGCGCTCTGCCTTGTACTTGGGGCATCCCTTGTAGTTGGCGGAGTGGGCCTCTCCGCAGTTGCAGCACTTCGCTGGAGCAGACGCCTCCTTTGGGCAGAGGCTGGAGGGGTGTGCATCACCGCAGCGCACGCAGCGGAGCTCCCGGTGGCAATGGTTGGAGCCGTGGCCGAACTCCTGGCACCTGTGGCACTGGATCGGGCCGCCGGACCTGGTGAATTTTCGGTGCGGCTTCATAGCACCTAATCTTTTAGCACCTAATCTCATACCACCTACAGAAAAAAAGTCGTCATTTAGGTGCTGTGATATTAGGCGCTATAAGATTAGGTACTGTGCAACGATCCACGGTTCGTTTAGGTGCCGTGAGACTGTTTCAAGTTTCAGTGTCACAGCACCTCTCGCTTTGTTCCAAAGGGGCCTTGGTGGGGACAGAGGGGATGGAGGAGAATCCAACCTTGCCCCTCACCCCGCTCCCGACGACCCGCCATTACTGTCCTCTACAGCAGGGCGAGCAGTCGACAGCACAAGGCGAGGCGACACGAGATAGACATTTGTCTCCTCGCACAAGAGAAGGGTCCGTGCGCATGGCGTGCGGCGGTTGTTGATTACAACTAATAATGGCACCAAAAATTATTTACCTTGAATTTGAATGAATGTTTAGGCCAAACCGCAAATCTTGCACATAACCAATAATGTAAATTATTTGTTCATCTAATTTCATTGTGTTTTACATTTTTATATAAGTTTTTATCGTCATTGGAATTAAATGTGTTCAAATCGTATATTCCGTGCACTGAAAACCGGTAATAATTTGCATTCAAATCTATATAAAAATAGGCAAAGCCTTAAATCATTCATCACTTTTTCTGCAATTTCCCTACGTCAGACAAAGTAAATATTTTATACACGTAAGTATCATGACTTACAATAAAAGCAAATTTATTTGGATTAAAATGTAACATCCATAGGGAATTTCAACCATTAGAAGAACTATAGTTTAGCTTTTTAACCTCCCAATGTTCTATAACAGTGAAATTTGACTCATGAGTTTTATACTTTCAGCCGAAAAATCTTGCTATTTCATGCCAAACTGCTAGATAAATGTTATAATGAATACAAGTACTATACATATATGATGTTTTTGTGAACCAAATACGAGATTACTTAAAATAACCCGAACGATGTTAGAAGCATTGAAAGACTCGACAGACTGTAACATAAGTGGTAGCGCACAGACGATTCTTCTTTATCTTAAAATCAATAGAGTTCTTATTTAGACCAATAAGAGCATATGTACCAAGTTTGAAGTCACTAGGGCCTTTATAATAAGAGTTATCGCACAGACGGACGCACAACAAACCATTTCAATAAAGCCTTTTGATTCTTCATAAAGCGTTAATAAATAGGCGGTTCTTTACATTGCATTAAAAATATATATTTATTTTATAATTACTATATAAAACTTATAAGTCAAACTGCAATTTCTATAATTCATTCCATAAAATAACGAAACTAACCTGAGCTGTTATAGTAAAAAAATCAAACTGTACAAAAATGGATTATATTAGTTTTTAATATTTAACTTAATGCTGTTCTCCGTGTTATCAAGATGAGTGATTGTGCCGATTGCGACGATCCTCTGCCTCATGTGAGTGAACATGCTGTTTGTTCTCAATGTAAAACAAATCTACACTTCGTTTGTGCTGATATTTTAGAAAGCACATGGAATCGCATGGGACAAGTACGTCGTGAATCATGGAAGTGTAAGAACTGCTGCTCAGGTAAGAGTAAATAGCAAAAATAAAACAATTACTAAGGACATTTTGGCCAAATTGCAAGAAGAAGTTTTGTCAAAATGGAGGATACCGTTAAGGCTCAATTTGAAAAATATGATATTACTTTTAAGAAACAAATGGGTGAATTTAAGGAGCCCATACAATTTTTTTTCTACTTATTATTGCTTATAAATTTGTAATGCTTATAATTACATTTTTTGTACATATTGTTAATGCTGCTTTATTCTAAGTAATATTATAATAATCTCGTGGTATACCATTTATTAGATTTACACTGCTTTTGGCTAGTTTATGAATTTAGTTTAAGTGAAGACAATGTTATGGAAATATGAATTGGACAATGAACACTAAGATAATTGTAATTATGATTCAACTGAACTCCCGCACGCGCGGCTTGAGGTGCACTGGGAGGTAAATTTTATTTATATTATGTATTTTTAGATAATAAAGAAGATTGAACTTTAACTTGGACTTGAAAAATTGATTTAAGAATATTATTTTAATATTCTATTAAAAAGTGCATATTGTTGTCTATCAATGGCATGAGTATACATTTTAAAAAGGTGAAGATGTCTAAATTCTTTCAATCTGGCTTATGGGCTTATATGAAATAATATCCATAGTACGATTACAAATAAGACCTACATATTACACATAAAAATGAATCACAACATATTCTTATTTCGACAAATTTTTAGTAATCCGTTGAAATGTTAAGAAATTTCATAAGAAGAGGTGGATCAAAATAGTTGCCTGGAATATTTTTACAATTTGAAAACTATTCTAATATTGTTTTCATAATCGAATTTTAACTGAGTATTTAAAAGTTGTTGACACTCAGTTCATGTTTCGTAAAACAGGCAGAAACATTTTAATACAAATTAAATTTCAGAACGGTGCTTGATCAGTAGATACGTAGACAGCAAAATTTTTTTATATATATACTTAAATATATATATATATATATATATATATATATATATATACTAGCAGTTTTATATATATATATATATATATATATAATTTCAATAAACATTGAATCGCAAAAAGTACTTGCTCCGCCGGGAGTCGAACCCGGATCTCTCACTTGCCGGGTGAATGTGCTACCATTACAACCACAGAGCGCTTACTTTTTCCGATTCAATTATTTTGTATTTGGCCGTATCTGTCACATATGGGTTTAAATAAGCAAACTAACATATGATCGGAAGACCAAATACCTGTCAAACGACTTTTATTTACATTAAATTGTATAATGGCAATAGCCTTATTTAATTTCAATAAACATTGAATCGCAAAAAGTACTTGCTCCGACGGGAGTCGAACCCGGATCTCTCACTTGCCGGGTGAATGTGCTACCATTACACCACAGAGCGCTTACTTTTTCCGATTCAATTATTTTGTATTTGGCCGTATCTGTCACATATGGGTTTAAATAAGCAAACTAACATATGATCGGAAGACCAAATACCTGTCAAACGACTTTTATTTACATTAAATTGTATAATGGCAATAGCCTTATTTAATTTCAATAAACATTGAATCGCAAAAAGTACTTGCTCCGACGGGAGTCGAACCCGGATCTCTCACTTGCCGGGTGAATGTGCTACCATTACACCACAGAGCGCTTACTTTTTCCGATTCAATTATTTTGTATTTGGCCGTATCTGTCACATATGGGTTTAAATAAGCAAACTAACATATGATCGGAAGACCAAATACCTGTCAAACGACTTTTATTTACATTAAATTGTATAATGGCAATAGCCTTATTTAATTTCAATAAACATTGAATCGCAAAAAGTACTTGCTCCGCCGGGAGTCGAACCCGGAATCTCTCACTTGCCGGGTGAATGTGCTACCATTACACCACAGAGCGCTTACTTTATCTGATTCAATTATTTTGTATTTGGCCGTATCTGTCACATATGGGTTTAAATAAGCAAACTAACATATGATCGGAAGACCAAATACCTGTCAAACGACTTTTATTTACATTAAATTGTATAATGGCAATAGCCTTATTTAATTTCAATAAACATTGAATCGCAAAAAGTACTTGCTCCGTCGGGAGTCGAACCCGGATCTCTCACTTGCCGGGTGAATGTGCTACCATTACACCACAGAGCGCTTACTTTTTCCGATTCAATTATTTTGTATTTGGCCGTATCTGTCACATATGGGTTTAAATAAGCAAACTAACATATGATCGGAAGACCAAATACCTGTCAAACGACTTTTATTTACATTAAATTGTATAATGGCAATAGCCTTATTTAATTTCAATAAACATTGAATCGCAAAAAGTACTTGCTCCGCCGGGAGTCGAACCCGGATCTCTCACTTGCCGGGTGAATGTGCTACCAATACACCACAGAGCGCTTACTTTTTTTTCCGATTCAATTATTTTGTATTTGGCCGTATCTGTCACATATGGGTTTAAATAAGCAAACTAACATATGATCGGAAGACCAAATACCTGTCAAACGAGTTTTATTTTACATTAAATTGTATAATGGCAATAGCCTTATTTAATTTCAATAAACATTGAATCGCAAAAAGTACTTGCTCCGCCGGGAGTCGAACCCGGATCTCTCACTTGCCGGGTGAAATGTGCTACCATTACACCACAGAGCGCTTACTTTTTCCGATTCAATTATTTTGTATTTGGCCGTATCTGTCACATATGGGTTTAAATAAGCAAACTAACATATGATCGGAAGACCAAATACCTGTCAAACGACTTTTATTTACATTAAATTGTATAATGGCAATAGCCTTATTTAATTTCAATAAACATTGAATCGCAAAAAGTACTTGCTCCGCCGGGAGTCGAACCCGGATCTCTCACTTGCCGGGTGAATGTGCTACCATTACACCACAGAGCGCTTACTTTTTCCGATTCAATTATTTTTGTATTTGGCCGTATCTGTCACATATGGGTTTAAATAAGCAAACTAACATATGATCGGAAGACCAAATACCTGTCAAACGACTTTTATTTACATTAAATTGTATAATGGCAATGGAAAAAGTAAGCGCTCTGTGGTGTAATGGTAGCACATTCACACCCGGCAAGTGAGAGATCCGGGTTCGACTCCCGACGGAGCAAGTACTTTTTGCGATTCAATGTTTTATTGAAATTAAATAAGGCTATTGCCATTATACAATTTTAATGTAAATAAAAGTCGTTTGACAGGTATTTGGTCTTCCGATCATATGTTAGTTTGCTTATTTAAACCTATATGTGACAGATACGGCCAAATACAAAATAATTGAATCGGAAAAAGTAAGCGCTCTGTGGTGTATTGGTAGCACATTCACCCGGCAAGTGAGAGATCCGGGTTCGACTCCCGGTGGAGCAAGTACTTTTTGCGATTCAATGTTTATTGAAATTAAATAAGGCTATTGCCATTATACAATTTAATGTAAATAAAAGTCGTTTGACAGGTATTTGGTCTTCCGATCATATGTTAGTTTGCTTATTTAAACCCATATGTGACAGATACGGCCAAATACAAAATAATTGAATCGGAAAAAGTAAGCGCTCTGTGGTGTAATGGTAGCACATTCACCCGGCAAGTGAGAGATCCGGGTTCGACTCCCGGCGGAGCAAGTACTTTTTGCGATTCAATGTTTATTGAAATTAAATAAGGCTATTGCCATTATACAATTTAATGTAAATAAAAGTCGTTTGACAGGTATTTGGTCTTCCGATCATATGCTAGTTTGCTTATTTAAACCTATATGTGACAGATACGGCCAAATACAAAATAATTGAATCGGAAAAAGTAAGCGCTCTGTGGTGTAATGGTAGCACATTCTCACCGGCAAGTGAGAGATCCGGGTTCGACTCCCGGCGGAGCAAGTACTTTTTGCGATTCAATGTTTATTGAAATTAAATAAGGCTATTGCCATTATACAATTTAATGTAACCAAAAGTCGTTTGACAGGTATTTGGTCTTCCGATCATATGTTAGTTTGCTTATTTAAACCCATATGTGACAGATACGGCCAAATACAAAATAATTGAATCGGAAAAAGTAAGCGCTCTGTGGTGTAATGGTAGCACATTCACCCGGCAAGTGAGAGATCCGGGTTCGACTCCCGGCGGAGCAAGTACTTTTTTGCGATTCAATGTTTATTGAAATTAAATAAGGCTATTGCCATTATACAATTTAATGTATATATATATATATATATATATATATATATATATATATATATATATATACTAGCAGTTACCCGCGGCTTCGCACGCAATTTTCTGTTGAAAAACTGGACAATATATCTATGTATTCTTTTTCTATAACATAATAAACAGTCTAGAGATAATCGATAGTCACTCAAAGCTATTCCAATCTCCTGATCCAATTTAGATTTAAGTTTAAAGAACAGAGATTTGGGATCCTGAAGTCGTAAAGTGAAACAGTTTTTATAAGATTAGTATTTCCCTCCCACATTCCATGTTAATTTATTGACGTTCTTCGATGGCTTCAGTAACAATAAGAGTTAGCCTTTTTATACCAATGACGAAAGTGTATCGTACAACTCAAAAATTGCTGTGGTCAATATGAGTCTGTTCTGGTCGTTTAAATTCACCCCCGGTCTAATCTATTTATAGTTTCCACAATTGATTTATGCTGTTGCGCTAACCAAAACAATGGTCTCATATGTTGGTTTCGGAATCTAACTTAGGTTAAATTTTGATGATTAAGTGATTTTGATATCTTTAACCGATCGCTAAATATGTATTATGTATATGTATGTATATATATGCTTCAAGTAATAGGGCAATATTATCTACATTTGCTTTTCAATAACTAAGTAAAAAGGCCATACACAATGTTAAAGGAACTAACCAGATTAGATTACGTTATGTGCAAACATTCACAGCTTTATACAATAAGGTAGTTGTTATAACAGCGTATAAAATAGCATTTCTATTGTATTAGATGGATTATTGATCATTGGCGCAATCTAAATTTAAAATTAAATAACTTCGTATTTGCAATCTACATTACACTACTGATTAAGCACTTTACAATAATTCAATATTTATTCAAATCTAAATGTAAACACATGTTTCTGCCTCTTTGATAAACTTCAGCTGAAAGTGTTAACAGCTACTCTAAGTGTTAATTCAGACCAAAAGCTATACCGGTTCCAAATTTCAGCACAATCCGTATAGCAGTTTCAGCGTGATTCGAGGACAAACATCTTAACATCTAAACATATAAACATCCAAACATCCAAATATCCAAACATTCAAACTTTCGCATTTATAATATTAGTGGGATATATATCTTATTACAGATTGCGCCAGTAAACGCACTTATAAGAGCGTGTCTTGTTTTTGGCTGTTCAAAGAAAATAACAACTTGTTATGAGTCTTTATAAAAATTATTAATCAGCCTGCTATCTCTGAATTTTGGTGTATTGGCGCGAATATCTCTCTTAGTAATGATTGCATAACAAATTTAAATTAATGTTTAAATTACATTGTCAAAGCTGAACATTCATAGATTAAAAATGAATGTATGAGACCATGTTAAAACAAGTCGTGAATCTTAAAAAGAGGATGAGGACTATTAGAACATTACTTGAAAAAACTGAGAACAAGTATACAGTAAGGCTTCAGAAGACCCATATAACATGACATACAGTGCAAGACGACAACATCAAAACGTATATTAACACTTTTGTTGCTTGTATATACTGAGTGAGATCGACTACTCTCAGTCCTCCCACTGCGTCGTAAGAAGTTTTGCCGAAGTCTACTTGTAGACTGATTGTTGTTAAAATTAATCTTCCTGATTTTTGAGGATCAAAGTTATTAATTGTTTAGGACGCAATCTGAATACCTCTTAAAATGTTCCATATGATACTATTAATAACATATCCATTCCATTGTAATCTATTTTATAGAGGATGTATTACATAGGAAAGAAATAAAATTTTATAATATAGAAAAAAATAGGCTTTCAATCTCGGTTTTTATTGTATATAAAAAATTATAATTATCAGAAATAAACTCTAATTATTGCCTGGCTCACTTGCCTACATAACGGGCATTGGAGATTAACCTGGCAACCATGCAGTGTGTCTCAGCACTCAGTGCACTGGCACAAGGCACAAGGAAAGACCACATGTGTAGACCTTTGAATCAGGCACACTGCACAGTTACGAGGCACGCAGCAGGAGTGCCTCGTGAAAAATACAACAAATATTGCAATTTGTCTTCTGAGTAATTATAACATGCCTATTTTGTTTTTTGTTTATTCTGCAATGCTCAATAACAATATTATATTTATTTCTGCTATTATAATTATGCAAGTTGCTAGTCAAAATTAATGATGACATGTTTTTTGTAATATACAATACTGAGTCAAAAATATATAAATTTATAAAAGTTTCCACCAAAGCTTAAAAAAAGTGGTTCACAGTGTTCTAGTGGTTGTGATTTTGTTATTATTCTGATAGCTTTGTTTTTCAGGATAATGATTTCATTAATTTTAGCGCTATTACCCAATAATATTAGGCCATACCTTTTTATTGATTAATAATAGGCATAGTATGCAGATTTAAAATATTTTTCAGTAACACAATTTATAATACGTCTAAGTAAAAAAATTACTCTACCAAAATATTCCTAGAAATTTAGCACAAGAAAAGAAATAATTTGGTGTGTGTCAATTGTAGGGGTTTGTCGTAAAGTAAACAAAATGTTTTGAGTTTTTGACTTCATTTAGCAAAGATCCCATTTGATCTAAACCACACTGAGGCTTTCTCAACTGATTCAATTACAAGAACTTGTAGTTTGTCAAAGTTTGTATGGTTATTCTAAAGAGTTGTGTCGTTAGCATATAAAAGAGACTTTAAACCTAACAACGGTAGGAAATTAATTTATATATAATAAAAACATAATAGGGCCCAGGACTGACCCTTACGTACAAGAATCCCGATCACCAAATTTCCATTGATAGAAACAAACTTTTTGCCTGCGGTTAGATAAATAGTCTTTGAAGAACTCTTTAAAGCCGGATTCCCATTAATACCGTAATAGTTAAGTTTTAAGGCCCTGCTCAAGCCAAAATATGTTACCTGAGCAAAGGCTTTTAATCTCAAAAGTGTTTAGGACCTCCTTAATTAGTGAATAAACTGCATCAATGGTGTATTTACCTCTTTCTATTGTAATAAATTTAGATTGATGTTATTTTCCAGATACGCAAAAGGTTCATCATGTAAAACAGTTTCTATTATTACAGGACAGGTAAAATTTATACTGGGCAATAGCTCTCAGGGAAACTCCTAGACCCTTTCTTAAGAATCGGGCAGATATACATATAGTTTAATGGGTTCAAAAACGTATGGTAAATTCGTTAAAATATATTGTTAGATTTGTTATAAATGTCTTTGCTTTCTGAGTTTTTTAACTCTTTTGACAGCTTTAATGACCTCATCAATTGAGACTTCTACAAAGATAAATGTTTTTCTTTCAAAATATGGTAATTTCTTATTAAGTTCATTCTATTAACATGAGGCTTTTTGATACTACCCTTTATTTGGTGTTAACCGAGTTGATAAAACAAATGGTTTAAGTTACCTGGAGTGATATTTATTGATAATGTCGATTGAGATGCTAAATGTTTGTATTTTCGTTTATCTGCACCGAAAACGCCTTATATTGGCGTTAAAAACCTCTCCCCAGGCCTTATATTGGTTACTGCTCTTTTATATTTTTGCGACATTGTGAGTTCGCATCTTCTACGGACTTTTTATAACATTTCTAGAGATTTAAATAGTTAACACGAAGCCTGTCTAGTAGAAAGTTAACACTAGTAGAAAGTTTTGTCGATTTCTCCAAAAACAAAAATTTCTTTTCATTTGGTCCAGTTCCCCACTATACCAATAATTTTGATTTCGACCTTTAATCTCACTAACTGTGGAACGTTGTTTTTTCACTGTAGAGTAAAATGTTTATTTATGAACTGAAATGGAGAAATATGCATGAACGAGTTTTTTGGGTAGAGAATACTCTTCCATTACTAAGTACGACATTCCAATCATGTGAAAACGAATGGTTTTGTCAGATCATCAATAGAGGATTCTGGAAAAATTAAAATTAAATGTGTCACTTGTACTTTTGGATTTAGCAAGGTTTTAGATGTTTCAGACAAAGTATTCTTTTGAATATTTAAAATAAGCCCATTACGATCCGAGAAAGAAAAATAAAGATGTTTGCATGAAATAACCTGATCTAGGCAGGACTAAAAAACATTATCAAGACAATGGGCTCCCCGAGTTTACAAAGGAAGTTTACAAGGAAGTAAGGAAGGGAAGTTTACAAAGCAAAACGTAGTTTTTTATAGCGGGTACTACTTCCATGAAAACGAGTAATCTAGGTTTATCTTCTTTAACATACTTATAATCAATTTATATGACGAGAGCTCTCTCTGTGTGTGTGTGTGTGTGTGTGTGTGTGTGTGTGTGTGTGTGTGTGTGTGTGTGTGAAATTTAAACTTTTTTCGAGTAGCGGGAAGATGAAAAAATAATAATATACTTTTTCTAGGGTTTGCAATTTTATATTTCAGTCGCTATGGTAGTTAATCTTCATAAAGACGCTATTGATTTTCTGTTAAAGTTATGAGGCATGTGTGTGCCACATTTTATGTACATAGGACATAGGGAAGGTCTTCTAAGAATTCCAAGTCCATTTCTACCCCTATGGGTGGATTATATTAATGAAAGATGTAGTTATTGCTATGTATAATACACTGTATAATTCAAAATAAATATTTAAAGCACCTATGAGCAAAAGATATAAGGCAGAAATTACAGAATGGTTTACTAGAAAGGAGTCACTTTAGTTCAGACATGAAAAAGTTTAACTTCTAGTGACAGTCAAGCTCCACGCGATTGAACTAATATGGGCTTAAATTAATTTACATATCGCAAAAATAATAAGTCGTTCACTATTAATTCTATCAAAAAATTTGTAAAGAAGCTTTGGAAAAGACTACGCCTGATTGTTGGATGAAAGTTGTAGAGAATACAAAAATAGTTATTGATAACGCTTGAACCAATGAATGATTGCTGGGGGAGGCTGTAGAGAGAGACTACTAATATTTTGACTGAGGGACAGAAATTCGTCGGAAGACTGTGTCAGTGAACATGAGGTAAACAGTGAAAATATAACACCGATAACAAAGACGATGGTGATAGGATTATGGAAGGTATTCGGCCGCTTCGCTTTGAGGAATATTAATTTCCCTCAAATTATCTGTTAGTGAATTTACAAATATAAGTTTAATTAAATGTTTGTTTTAGGTAAATGGATAATTTAATTGCCTTTCCTTAAATTAATATATTTTACCAGAATCATACAAGCCTAATTTTAAACATTTTCCTGTTGTGGTTTGTGTGAAAATAAAACTGTCGATATTTTATCTTGTGATTTTGGCACACGGGGCAAGTTGGTATGTGTGTTTTCATTAAGCCATAATGTAGTAAGGTTCCGGCACAGTTACTGTGTACCTCGCTTGTTCTGCACCCTCACTCATAAGTAAAGACTATTAGTAATAAGCATTGCGTGATTTATAAATAAATACAAGTCTAATGAGTTTCCCAAAAAACTTGTTACGCCTTTAATTATTAACTTAGAACTCTGAATTATCAGTATGTCGTTCTTTAAGAGACATACAACAAATGATATATTATATTTTTAACTGTAATTATTTTTGAATTAGGAGGAGTTTAAATTGGAGAAAGCTTAAATTTAAAAGAAAACTGTGTTTTTTCTTCATATTTTTGATTATCACAATCAATAAACATATCTAAAATATCTCACTTTCGCTATAATATATATATTAATACTACCTAAGCCGTCAAACTTTTTCAGATGTAATAAAGGGGTATATTTTAATGTGGTAGACGTTTTAAGTGTGTGTGAGAGAGGTCGCCGGGATCCGGTAAAAATAACATAATATGTCATAATATAAATTCCTAAACGAAACGTCCACCGCCTTCAATTCTTCCTGCGAGCGCGTTAATGCAACCCGCACAGCACGTGTCAATAACCAACTCAAAGCTCTCCCCTAACCACGCCGACATCAACGGACGGTCGCCCACTGGCCACGGACAGTGGTGGCGGCCTACCCCTCCGGCGATCCCCACCACTCCCTTTTAGGTGGTGTGATATTAGGTGCTATAAAACTCCAGCACGATCTTTAGGTGCCGTGCGACTCTCGGGCATTTCCTTAGGTGCTGTGAGATTAGGTACTATAATATTAGGTGCTATGAGAATCGGTGCTATTAGACGGTTAAATTTTAGGTGCTGTGAGATTAGGTGCTATTAGATTAGGTGCTGTGAACCCCCACGGAATTTTCTCACCTCCAGTCTGCAGTAGAACAGGGTCTTGATGCTGTAGATTTCGGAGGCGGGCCTCCGTCCCTCGCTGTTCCGGAGGGAGATCTGCCAGAGGCTGGTTGGCTGTCCCCTCCTGGACTTCAGTAGCTTGTCATCCGCGAGGTTGAACCCCTCCTCGTGGAGCTCCGGCATGATCTCCTCAGACGTCAGAGTGGAAGGTTGACCCTTGACTACCACCTTCAGCAGCCTCTCGCTGGCGAGCGAGAAGGTGTGGAATAATATCCCCTCGCCATGGAGATATCGCTGGAGAGCCCTGAAGTGGGCCACCGTCGACGTCTTCAGACGAAGAGTCCTGGCTGTACACACCGCCTCCAGGTCGCCACTCAGTAGCTGCCTCAAGGTGACGGCATGACTGGCCCACCCTTTCAGGACGTCAAGAACAACGGGCGGGATGCGAGGCTCTCTCACAACCTCCATCTCATCACCCGCCGTTCTACGGCACTTGGAGGGAAGGGCTGAGTCGGTCGTCGCCTGCCTCTTCCGCATTGAGTTTGCGGAGCAGGCGTCCGACCGGCTCAGGGCTCCCTGGCCGTTTGTGACCGCACCATGGCTGGTCTCCGGGGTAATCCGGACTACACCTGGGCCCTGTTTTCCTGTCCCAGGTGGGTTATTGCCTTGTGGAAGGCTATAATTACCTTGTACTGCTAAGTCCGTAGAAGGCAGGGCAGCGGCCATCGGAGGGGTCTGGACTGTCTCCTGAAGTCCAGGGGAGGCTCCTGAGGTAGCTGGAGTCGTCAGGCGGGCCGCAGTGCCGGAATCCGCCGATTGGCTGAAGTGGCCTTTAATAAGGCCTTTTTTGGCGATGTCGCTGAACATCGCCGCTGTCGCTGTAGTTGACTCGGGCAGGGTCAGGGTGGCCTCCTCGTGTCCTGGGAAGCACCCCGTGGCGGCAGGAACCGTCGGGCGGGTCACTGGGCCGGTCTTCGCAGATCGGCTGAAGTGGCCTTTAAGAAGGCCTTTTTGGGCGAAGTTTTTCAACTTCACCGCAGGCTGGGCAGCGGGCGCTGGCAGGCTGCTCCTGGTCTCCAACGGGCCATGGGAGGTCGCTGGGGCAGCAGGAACCGCAGTCCGGGCTTCAGAATGACTTTCCGAAGAAAGTCCAAAGTGGCCTTTAGAAAGGCCTTTTGGGGCGCCAAAACTGGAACTGTCTTTGGAAGCCGCGCAGGCATCCAGGAGAGCAGCCAGTGGCCCCGGGAGGCTTGTTTCTCCGTCAGGGGGTGCCGGAGCACTTCCCTCGATATAATCCATCGCGTTCTGGAGTGGTCGATTTTTCGCTGTTTTCGGGTCCACGTCTAGAAGAAGAATGATGATGATCGATAATTGCACTGCAAAAGATACCGCAATAAATAAGGAAATGAACACGGTGAAGCCAGAGGATATCTGTAATTCTCGACTCACTGAACAGTAAAATACTTTGTCAAAGCTATGCCCAGTACTCGCCTCAGATTGGGTGAAAGTGACCAGCTCGTTTAATAGTCCAGGAGAAATAGCAGTTAAAAATGGTCAAATAAATAAATGTTTTCTTACAGCAAACTAATGGCACAATTTAGTCAAATACATCATAAATAAATAAAAAAAACCATTCCGAACCAAAATCGTCTATTAGGGGGTATAGGAGGGGTGGTTTTTAGGGGTGAAAATGGTTTTTTGCAATTTGTGAGTAAACAATGCATCTTATTGAAAAAAGTTAAATGTAAAAGTTGTTGGAAATAAAAAAATCTACAACTTTTGTAGTAATCATTTTTGCCCTAACCTCAAAAATTTTCCCCAAAAAATTCAAAAAAAAACCGTTTTTTTTTTTGGTTTTTAATTTTTTTCTTTTACAAAAATGGTTCGATTGAGCTGAAAGTTTGATGAAATATACTTTGTGCTATTCTAAAAATACTGTATTTTTTTCATTAAGAAATATTCAGCCGTTATAATAAAATTTCACTTTAAAAAAATATTTTGATAATTTTCAATCACCATTTTGAAACATTTTTTTTTAATCAAAAAAGGTTCTCTGACGGCTCATTATTTTAGTTTTTTTGTCTATTTTGAAGAAATTAAATAAAAAAATATGTAGTTTAATTGAAAAAACTGCAGAAAAATTGAAAATAAACAAAATATTGACATTTTTCATTATACATTGTATTATTTACGTGGAAAAATTGTTATTATTTATTTAAATTATAATTTCTTTTATACCAGTGTTATTTGTAAGCATTAGGCAAAATAATAATGAATTATGCATATTTAACAACTACGTGGAAATTTTTAAATAAATCAAAAAACAGGATTCGAGTCTTAGTAATTTTTTTTTAATTTGTATTTTCCATCATATATTTTTTATTTCTTTAAAATATTTTTTACAATTCTTATTGAAATTAATCAAGAAACCATTATTTCTTTCCAAAAGTTTTTTTTTGAATATTTATGTTTTTTTTCAGTGAACTTAAAAATATAAATATATTTTTTTCATATTCTACGTCATCTGATCGTGATTCATACCATATTCTACTCAATTTTTTCCCTGCTTTTTTAAAATGTAATGATTGTATCTCCTTTCATTGAAGGAAACACAAGATCGTTATCAAAACTATCACTCAATTTTTTTTTATGTATTTAATGTTGGGATATCACCATCAAAATCTTCTTTAATTTCGTTAAGGGAAAATTGGCACTCGGATGAATTTTTTTAAAGTAATACACGCAGTAACTTATGAAATCTTTAGAATCTACACTCGCTGTATGTCTACAAGATGTTGAGCTTGTCCCATCATAAAAAGATGACATGCACCTATTATGATAATAAGCTTGAACTTCATCTGATTCTTTGAGAAAATTCAGTCTAACTAACAGACTTTTATTAAATGATTCTGAAACATCTCTTCCCTTTAAAGTTGATAAAATTTTTCATTAGTCTCAGCCTTCTGCATGCCGCGAAATGCTCTATTTTGGTTACAAGGTTCTTCACAAAAAAACACAATGATGCTCAAAATTAAAATCACATGCTTCTTTCATAATCTTCTTCCCAATAGATTTTTGATCGAGGTCTATTGTATGCTGGTCGACAACCATCATGAATGTGTGCTTCAGTCAATTTCTGAAATGTTTTGTACCGCTGATCTTTGCTTTGTTTACTTGACGAAATAAGAGTATCTATCCCTCGACTTTTTATTTTCAACCAAATCTCCATCGCGGCTTTTACAAAATGATACAAGAAGGTACCTTTTCCACCATTTACATGAGTCTATAAAATGCAGAAAGCACGATAAAATTAGTATACTGAAAATACGTAAAAATTACTAGATAAATAGCATGCGTAAAATTGTATGCACAGAGACAAAGATTTATGATCTGTATTATTTTTAATAATTTTTATTGAATAATTTGTGTAACATTTTGTTTTGCAAAAGTTTTTACTTACGATTTGTATTTTATATGGACAAAAATCTTGTAAATTGCTAATCACGAGGCTTATTTTACGACACTACTCCAATATAACTTGACTGACGACAAAGCAGCTGTTTATTGAATGCTTAGAAACATACTGAGACCCGTATAATAGAAGAATAGGATTGACCCTTTTACTTCAAGGACACTATTATATACCTGTACTATATATACCTGTAATCCAACTTCCACATTCAACAATGTTTCTAAATACTTTTTCAAAATATTCGAGAATTCTTCAACATTAAAAAAAATTATAATTTAAATAAATAATAACAATTTTTCCACGTAAATAATACAATGTATAATGAAAAATGTCAATATTTTGTTTATTTTCAATTTTTTTGTAGTTTTTTCAATTTAAACTACATATTTTTTATTTAATTTCTTCAAAATAGACAAAAAAACTAAAATAATGAGCCGTCAGAGAACCTTTTTTGATTAAAAAAAATGTTTCAAAATGGTGATTGAAAATTATCAAAATATTTTTTTAAAGTGAAATTTTTATTATAACGGCTGAATATTTCTTAATGAAAAAAAATACAGTATTTTTAGAATAGCACAAAGTATATTTCATCAAACTTTCAGCTCAATCGAACCATTTTTGTAAAAGAAAAAAATTAAAAACCAAAAAAACGGTTTTTTTGAATTTTTTTGGGGAAAGTTTTGAGGTTAGGGCAAAAATGATTACTACAAAAGTTGTAGATTTTTTTATTTCCAACAACTTTTACATTTAACTTTTTTCAATAAGATGCATTGTTTACTCACAAATTGCAAAAAAACCATTTTCACCCCTAAAAACCACCCCTCCTATACCCCCTAATAGACGATTTTGGTTCGGAATGGTTTTTTTTTTTATTTATGATGTATTTGACTAAATTGTGCCATTAGTTTGCTGTAAGAAAACATTTATTTTTTCAATCAGGTAATACGACTGGACTATAAATGGTTATAGAGTATATAAAAATGTATTATCACAGCTGCAGGTGTTTATATAATTACTAGCAGTTACCCGCGGCTTCGCACGCAATTTTCTGTTGAAGAACTGGACAATATATCTATGTATTCTTTTTCTATGACATAATAAACAGTCTAGAGATAATCGATAGTCACTTAAAAGCTATTCCAATCTCCTGATCCAATTTAGATTTAAGTTTAAGGAACAGAGGTTTATAATTCTGTTTCCCTCCCACATTCCACGATAATTTATTTAAGTTCTTCGATGGCTTCAGTAATAATAAGAGTTAGTCTTTTTATCCCAATAACGAAAGTGTATCGTACAACTAAAAGGTTTCTGCGGTCAATATGGTCTGTTCTGGTCGTTCAAATCCACCCCCGGTGTTTTGGGCATATAATAATTCGCACGCCATTATCTTTTTATTTTCATTAGCAACGTAAACAGATGATTCAGAAAGTTTATCGAATTATAGATGTCAACAGCTGTTTTAGTGCCCGTTTAATTTGGAGTATGAAACGTTATTACGTTTCGTTCTTATCATAACATTCGAATGTAAACAAACTAACTTTTTCAATTTGAATTCGACTTCATTTGGTGAAATGAATGTGTTATGGGTGGTAAAAAGCACTCTAAATTTTAATTCAGACCAAAAGCTATACCTGTTCCAAATTTCAGCACAATCCGTATAGCAGTTTCAGCGTGATTCGAGGGCAAACCTCCAAACATCCAAATATCCAAACATTCAAACTTTGGCATTTATAATATTAGTGGGATATTTACAATTATAATTTTATAATTATAACTATACAGTTGTGGAATTTCATTAAGATTGTTATCTAATAGTGTTAGACTTTCAATGTTAATCACAATTTTCTAAAATAAAAAAAATAAAATATAATTAATACAAAAATAATTGAAACGTATTATATGAAATAAAATAATAATTTATTGCAGGAAATAAAATTTTCAAATATTTAAAGTTATAGATCTAACGGTGGTAAATGTATGACTGCGTTAATTTTTGAAAGAGAGCTCTATATACGTAATGAGAATCAACGTTTGTAGAGTTACTTTTAAATTTTCGTATACTAAATATTGTTCTATTATTGCTTATAGCAACAAGTTGTTAAACCTGAAGAAGGATAAAATATTCCGGCCACTTAAAATTTCCAGACCATGCTATAAGGCGGTATAAAAATATTTCCAATTTAGAAGCTTTAGGTAGTTTGGACACTCTCCATCTTCGTTAGCTCTTGACGACTTAGACGTCTGGATATTCCAGCTTACTATGATTTACGATTACCATGGCATTTCAGCAATCAGGAGTGTTTAACATTCCCTCCCGCTAATTACATCTTCTAGAGTGCGATTCCAGCATCTTGCATCTTCAAGCCACTAAGTTGGTTCACTTTGCTGCTTGAAGCCTTTAATTCAGAAATTAATTTAGTAACTCTTGGATATTTCTCTTGAAAAAAGAAGATTGTGTAAACAAAATAATGATCTCCCTTTCCTAAAAACAATTTGTAGACCCAATTTTTTCCTCTGCTACAAAAAGCCCAGATTTTCGTACCATTGGGCACTCTAAACATTTTGTAAAGCATAACTCAGGCCAATGACTAAAAGGAAATTCACATCGATCATATCATTTCTAACGTTATATTCATTACTGGCTAACGACTGTGGCTGTGTGAAAAGTTTATCTCCATAACCATCTCTCAAAACATTGACAATGACTAGGATCAAATCCTATCCTCGCAAAGCAGCCCCGTGGGTAAGCATCCGCCTATTCATCGTCCAGTCCTGCTGTACCAGGCTAGAACTGTCACAGCCTCGAAACTCTTTGAGATAGAGAAGTTAATATGACAACAATATACAGTATTGTAATATTGAGATCAGTGACGGTGTTATGGATAAATTCCTTGTATCAAGTTCTACTATCTCGTTGTGTCATGACTGGAAGCTCTTGCTTCGCAAAAGGTATTATAGCGAAGGTTTTCGTGGGTTTAACAAGGTTTTAGCAGGATATATAATCGTACAGTGGCAGCATACACAGCGTAGTCTGTAACTCAGGGCTAATGTAAGAGATACTGTGGAATTACTCTAGGGTGAAGTGAAGGAATGTACGGGATTAGTGAGGACTGCAAGAAAGCAGCCATTTGTAGGAGTAAATAATAGTTTAGCTCCTTGAAGAGACGCAACTGCTTTTTCTAATGAGTAAGCCTTAATCTGACAAGGATGGATATCCATCAGTTTGCTAGTTCTTGTAAGTCACAAGCAGTAAGTATTCTTAAATGCAAATAATTAGTTTCAAAATATTTTAAACCATTTTAAAATGAATCACAATTAAATATCGTTCAATACTCAAAAGTATTGTTATTGACAATTTTGTATACTTCACTTGAAACATTTTTAGATGCAATACATTTTATTCGTATTTCATGTTTAAGTAGGAAATAAGTAATACGTGTAATATTACACTAAAGTAAATAATCCATGTGACTAATAATATACTGTATACACAGTATATGACTAATTAAGTTCAGTTTTGTAAAACATTGGATTTTTAATTTATTTCAATTTGGTTTGGATTTTAGCCCACATTAAATGCCATATACAGGCTTGAGATCTTGCAGCATTTTAAAACAAATGCCTATGTTAAGCACCTGAACATGACCTGTGCAGTCTTTGGTTGTGTTAGTTATTATGGGATCCTAAAATTATAATATTATGGTACCAGAAATACACCCTAAAGCTTTATCATGTCTAAGTAACAGGAAACACAGTTTCTGCGTTCTAACAAGTTTTCAGAGGAAATGGCAGTTGTGTATGGTGTTCCCCAGGGCTCTGCCCTCGAGTAATAATATTTAATATTTTCTCTACTTATAATATTTTTAATTTTATATTTTGTATTTGTGCAACCCTGCTATACTTGTACTTTGTCAATCATTATAAACAGTTAATATAACACTTTAAAAGATATTATTTTTATTCTTACTTTCTCACCTCAACCAACTTTAAGGAAATAATTAATTAATGTAGAATAAAGCTTCAACTGGCCTACGCAAATACAAGTTATTACTTTTATTAATCTAATTATTAAGTAATAATCTAATTTTTCTTTTACGAATTAATATTGAACGTTTGAATAACGAACTAATAAGTTAAATATTTTACTATCGCGATATTTTCTGATATAAAAGAATTCGACAGAATACTGTGTTATACCTTAATGTTTCATTGTTTACAAGGAAATTCTGAGCCTTACGAGATACGAAATAGATCTGCCGACACCCTTGTTAAGCTATTTTTGTATAATGTATTTTAAAAACGAATTTATATTGTAGGTTCAGGATGGTGAAGACGATGACGACTGCCGGTTGAGTTGGGTCTTCATATCCGTATTGCTTTACTTTTAAGATCAGGACCAAAATTAATTCCCCTTTAAGATCTATGTTCTATTTGAATGTGTTAAAGCTTCATTAAGATCAGATCTCAGCCTAAAGTTTGGAGTAATCAACGCATTTGATAAATTTTAAAGTTTTCTTACAGTTTAAATTGAAAGTCGTTCCTAAATACATGTTTTTAGTTAGGGATTTGTAAAATGTTAGTAGTTGTTATAAAACGTATAAGTTGAGTAATCTGGACTTGAAAAGCTATCTTCCTACACCATTTTATTGAATACAGTGGTTTCTAATAAACGTTCTAAGTCAGAGAAGCAGAACCGTAAATAAAGAGAGACTTACCCTTAGAATACAATACACGATTTTTCCCTGTAATAATTTATCAAACTTCTCCATTTAATTACTTAGCTAAAAAGAAGTATGAAATGCCATGAAAATTATAGGCCTATCTCACTTATTTGTAGTTTTTCATCTGTCTGTTTTTAGGAAAATACTGTATTTTAAAATTTAATAAAGGTATAAAGTCCAAACCTAAAAAATTTTATATTCTAAATAAAACATGTTTTCATAATATGTTCAGATAAAACTCTCTCACTCAGGTAGGTTTACAAAATTTTTCAAACTGTAGTACTCAAAAAATCATATTTCAACACATTTATAAAGGACATAAATATCCTTAACATATACATATACGTTTAATTACATATAAAAATTTTAAAACCGAGTTTATTTCACTACGGCAAAAATAGCAGCAAACTAAAGGTTTTACTGAATACCATCCCTCACTTCATGCACTAATCGAGTTATAATTATTGTTAAATGATGATTAATAATAACCTATTTGTTTCCAGTTATTAACATAAATTACTTTCTAATTACGTTGTCATTTTAACACTCACTATGAAATTTGTTTTAAAGTTATTTTAGCGATTTGGACTTTTAAATTGATTTTTCTTCTTTTATTATTTATAACCAAATACTACTTAATTCATCTAGAAAATTAATAAGTGAATAAAAATTTGATAATAATAATATTTTCTAAATTGAGCCGTATAATGTGTAAAATTAACAAACAATGAGCTTGTAATGTCAGCTATTACATGTAATTAAATTTTATATCAATTTATCTTGATTTGCATTTTTTATTCATGAAATTGTGTTAAATAACTAATTCTATGTTTTGTAAGTGGCATTTGGAAACAAATAAAATAAAATATAATTTAATTAAAGATTCTAAAAACAACATGCAATTTATCCAAAATATTTCATAGAAAATGTCCTGTCTTTAAGATATTAAAAGTTTTATACTTTTAGTTAATCGACACCATTTTGAAACCTGAAATGTTCTTTTTGCACGCTTATAGAACTGACCCTACTTTAGATGTGTGCAAGTCTCCAATGATATAGCTATATCTCGTTCAAAGATGTAAATTGTTTTCTAAAATACACGAACATTCAGACATTCTTGTTATTATTAAACAAGGTACAACTCTACTTTATAGGACTTTTTACCTAAAAAAGATAAATGGTGAAGTTGTTATACAGTACTTTAGAGTATCAAATAATTATAAACAGTATAACCCTAAAAAAGGCATTTTCCTTTTAACATGTAAAGATGTTCACACAGACGAGTTATTTTCCATCTCAATGAAATACTCACATCATAAACTAAATAATTTACTCGTATAAACTAGACAAGTACTGAACAAAAGATGTATGAAGGTAAATAAAATGGTAATGTTTTCATTGTAATCATCTTATCGAACTCGAAGATCAATGTTTTACGAAATATGTTATGCATGACAAATGCCTCTCGACGTTCAGAGAACTAAAATAATGAAGCAGATTTGAATCGTTTCAGTGTTTCCTATAGAATCACCTTTGTAGGTTCATCGGCAGAGTTTGAATGGAACAAGTGGGTGATGTTTATTCAGTCACATGTGTGAAACTAATTTGTAACACTTTTACCTCGTCAATTCCATATATTATATTTTATGCAAAGACTGCAGTTCTGACAACACTGAATTACAGGCGAATATGAATTTACTATTTACGATACTTGGTGTGCGTATTTATGAAACCGGTATTTCAATATCAAACCAGTCTGGATAGAAATGTTAATTTTTTATTTATGTATTTATGTATATATATATATAAATTTCAATAAACATTGAATCGCAAAAAAGTACTTGCTCCGCCGGGAGTCGAACCCGGATCTCTCACTTGCCGGGTGAATGTGCTACCATTACACCACAGAGCGCCTCACTTTTTCCGATTCAATTATTTTGTATTTGGCCGTATCTGTCACATATTGCGTTTAAATAAGCAAACTAACATATGATCGGAAGACCAAATACCTGTCAAAAGACTTTTATTTACATTAAATTGTATAAATGGCAATTGCCTGATTTAATTTCAATAAACATTGAATAGCAAAAAGTACTTGCTCCGCCGGGAGTCGAACCCGGATCTCTCACTTGCCGGGTGAATGTGCTACCATTACACCACCGATCGTGTATGTATATATGTATGTAAGTATATAGCATATGGACGAATGGCATGTTCTCTTTGCTAGGTTTTCCCTGATCGATGATCTCGTATGACAGTTTTATTACTCCCAGATATGCTCAATGGGATTTAGGTCTATAACCCTTGATAGTAAGTTAACACAAGCAAATGTATGTTGTTCTAAATAATTATTTATATTTAGAGCTTTTGTGGACGCACAAATTCAGGACAAATAAGGAAGTAAATGTACATATTGTATATACATTTAGCTGTTAGTCCTGACGCAAGTATAACTAATAATTTTGCAAAGAATATAATTTATTCCTCGGCAAAACATATTGAATCTCGACCTAGATGCTCTCATGCCTGAGATACAGGCCTGGGTACCATTCTCTCCTCATGTTCCCAAATGTATCTCGTCCGTCTGAAGTTCTTAGATTAAGCTGAGATTCATTTGTAAATAAGATTGAGTCGTCTAGGCTACAGTGAAAATTTTTGGTGAGAAAAAATGTTTTTTCACGGTATCATCCGGTAGACCTTGGTTCAGAGCAAGGCCTTCTACTATTATATTCCACATTAATAAGTGGACACTTCTTTCATGTTTTACTTGAAAGTTTGGAACGTATGTTGGCATTCTCCTCCTAACATTTGTAATCTGAAAAATCGATTGTCTCACTCACTTATCGATCTCTGAATACCCTGGCCACGTCTCCTACGGTCTTCACCTGTCTGGATTAATATACAGTTCTCCTAATTGTAATCTTGTGATTCAAGTGTCTTTGTGGCATTTCTTCTAGAATCAGATCTCGAATTTAAGCTTCCCCCAGCTCTATCATTTTATGTTACCAGTTTTTCGGTTAACTTTAAGAATTTCGTTTAAAATACGATATGGTGGTAAAGTAATTTGAGTTACAATGAATTAAAAAACAATACTTATTAATAAAAGTGCCACCAATATTACGTATAGAAAAACAAAATAAGATAGTACACAGATAGATAAGAAGTTAGGTTTTTTGGCTCTTAATCTGTTGAAATTGTTTTCTCAATCGTAATAATGTAATTTAAAAATACTGTTTTTTTTTTTTT
>NW_025780393.1:0-49494 GCF_021130785.1 Homalodisca vitripennis | reverse complement strand
TTCCAATTGCTGTAAAAGAAGCTGAAAGTAAATAATTAATCACAAATAAACATGGACAATAGTAGTTTGCAGTTTCCCTCTGAATACTGTCTCAGCAATGTTCAACTCCTAAAACTCCAACCCAGAATAAAATCTGATGTGAAACTCTCTTATTGCAATTCTTCTGTATCAGAGTAAAGACCGTCAATACTTCCATTTGAACTAGGACCCAAAATATCAAACTTGATTGCAATAATTCTCAGGAATTGCAATGATTGATCTAGAAAAAATTAGAATCGATTATGAAAGAGAGGGGATAAAATAAAGATTAGTTGGATCTAAATAAATAAATTGACAAGTGATAATAAAACTTTGATAAGAGATAACAGTAAGGTTAGTCTGGAAAATAGTTAAGAGGTTTTAAAAAATAGAAAAACCCTGTCAAGAGCTTACCTCCACAAGATTTTTCAAACCTCAGATTATCTCTTGCAAACAATTTGAAAAATTTGAAAAGTTACTAAATCGATGAATTTAAAAAACGGCTCTATGGACTATTCTACAGGAAGATAATGATTATTTTACAAAACTAAAATTAAAAAAAATGACCAATATTTTGTCTACCTCAGTGTATTCAGGTGTATTTCCTCCAAATGCAGTCCTTCAAAATCAGGAGTTTAGGTAAAACAAATTTTCTGACGAGGACTTTGGTATCGGACTCAAGTCAAATCAGTCTCAAAGAGGTTAAACGTAACCACACAGGCAATACCTGAAGCAAAGCTGGCCTTCCATGTACAAACCACTTTGCTTGCCTAACAGTCTTGGATGAAGAAGTGGGGAAGAAGAAGTTAATATGAAAGAGGTGCAATCTAAAAATTTATGATTTGCGGTGATAGCCGATGGAAGGTGATATTCGCTTAATCACCCTCAACAAGAAATCTCAAATGAAGAATAACGCATTTTGGTTTTATCCGTCCTGGCGGTGCCCGAACCATAATATCATTTTAAATTCCCAAAAACATTGACTCAGAAAAACTGGACAAAAAATGATGTTTATGGTTGCTTTATAATGTGGGGCTAATGATGTTGCCTAAGAATGAATCTTGTGAGGCCACTGGATGGTATCGAAGACTACATTAACCAAACTTTCTCACACTAAAATTTGTTTTTGGTAGATATTCCTAATAGGACACCGATCTTTGCTAATTGGTCTTGTGTTTAATGTAGATGACAAGAAAAACCAATGCTAGCTCTTAAAGGAAATGAGCAGCCCAAAATGTCCAGCTTAGTGGAAGTGAGTAAGAGCTGTGAAGAGGGCATTGTGCCATACACGGCACGGTCAACATCTGAACCTTATGGGTAAAATGTTGGACTGGCTGAATGTATTGCTGAAAAGCGATTGGACAACCTGGCGGACTCAGAACATCTTGTAGATAACTTCTCAGACCACCCAACCACGCTGGTACCAGTTTGGGGATTGAATTCTTTGGTTGACGGACAGCGAGAAGCCATACCAGGAAAAGTCCTCAGCAGGGAATCGGTTGTGTTGATGGTGAAGCCTTCTGAGATAAACCCTGAAATCAGGGATTGGTGGACGTTAAGAGGAACGACCATCGGGAAACATAGAAGGAGAACTGCCTCTACCCCACCATCCATAGCCAGTAAGCCTCTACCTTGTCTATTACTCTGGTCAATTGTAAAATAAACTATCCCACTTTGTCATTATAAAATATTCAATCTGTAAAAAAATAAATTATATGCTTTTGGGAAGCCTATTTTGAATAGTTAATTACTTTGATATACTGTGTCTTAAATGAAACACTGGTGTGCTTCACGAGGAACTCGACCTTTTATGTGCCAAGTGGTTTATCTTATTAGCAATTGGTTATTGTTATGGGAAATTGTTTTCTCATAGGGTGGTGTGTTTATTTACCATAAATAAAAATGGCATCAAGTTTCAATTTATTTTTGAATAATAATTGATATTAGTAGCATTTTTGTGAAGAAAAATCAATTTGAGGTATCTGCAATCAAATTTTCTAAGTTAAATTTAGTTTTTACTATCAATTTCACCGGACCCCTGACGTCATTCAATAGATGTTTTTCACCTGATATAAATGTCTCAGGTGTTGGATAGTATCTCTAGTTTGTCCTAAAATGGTGAATTGCAAGATAATAATTTCTAGTTGATCTGAATCTTGAATTTTTTTTTTTCCTAGACACTCTGAACCGTAAGACTGTCAATTTTTTAAACAATGCTTAGGTTCATATGACTGTTTACTGTTGTAATATTTAGAGTCCAACTAGATTTAAGCTCCTTGTATAAGATAATTTTATCTTTTCTAATATTGGAATAATAATTGCAGAGTAGTTTTGTCAGGTTGATCACCACCATTTGTGCTGACCACTCTGGGGTGTTATTTTAAATGGGTTGACCTTAAAACAAAATTGTCTTTAATTACTGACCATTTCCAAATTTTACTGATTGCTGATAACCACAATCAGATATCTAGCTATACTTATAGGGTGCTCAATGAAAATGAGCTTGTATCTGCCCCTATTTAATGGTCTGGGTACGTTCTGATTGGGAAAACATTTTTTCGTCATACTGTAAGAATACAAATGAAGCATTTGAACTTTTTATTAACGATTTAGTGGTTAGGTTTTAATAACTGTTGTCCTTTTAAGGAAAAAAAATTGTTAAAAAAATAAGGGAAAAGAACCCTCAGTAGCCCAAAATAAACTGGTACACTCCGTACTTAGGAAAAAATTAAATCTTTTCTTGGTAATATGGTCATGAAATAATACAAAGCCTAGAGTCCCATGTTCTAAATATAAGGATATATTATTTCTAGGCTAAAAAAATTGTTACAGATCAGAAATAGTAAAAGCCAAGAAACAATCTAAATGCAGATTTTCATTCTGTAAATCTCAAAATAAATGTAAAGCAGCCCCTGGAAAGATAATCAATAAGGAAAATACTGGTCGTTTAATTAAACAAAGCACTCCAAATTTACCCATATAGTGCTACTGAGTGTTTAACAATTATTTTGTTAATGTTGGTAATAACAAAACCAACAAGGTTTTCCCTATTGATAAAATTGCTACCCCCACTTGAAATGTTTACAGGGTCTGTTAAACCTGTAAAGGAATCCTAAACTGTATTTTAAATTTAACTTTGTAGATTGTGTTACTGTGAAATTAAATGTATAAGTAGTCTTAAGTAATTCAAAGGCAGAAGATTGTTCTATGGGCCTTTCAAATTATTGTTCTCAAGAAAGTTGAGGTTTAGTTTTGCTTTCATTCCTGTTAAACGATTCTAATCAACTGGAGTTTTTTCAGAGGGAAGTTTTCCCCAACTGTTTTAAAGGTTAAACAGCTGTGTAAAGTTCCCATTTTCAAAAAAAGGGTGATAGGCTCAGTCGAATAAATAATTTACCGTGCTCCGATTGCTCTTGTGCCAGTAATATCCAAGCTAGAATAGAGTCCATTGTTTAAGAAAACAAAAACCCCCCCCCCAAACGATCAGTTAGAAACCTACTTTGGATGAAAACAACCAATTTTCTTACTTCTGCTCAGTTGTGGATTTAGGAAGAGGGATTATCATACCATTAAGGCAGGGTTAGAAAATCTGGTATTTCTAATGTTATGGAGGGTTTTGGAAACACAACAAAGAAACTAGAAACATTACTTTTAGACCTTAGTAAAGCTCATATTGACCTTGTTCCATACATAACAGAACTTCTAGAAAAGCTTAATTTCTAATGGCTTTGGAGAATGTTGAATTATCTTTTTATGAAAATCTTATTTGGGTATTACAGGTCACAATTTGTAAAACTTGGAGACCAAAGATCGGACCTGAGGATGGTGACGAGGGGGGTTCCACAGGGCTCTGTCCTTGGTCCCTTTCTTTTCATAATTTTTGTAAATGACTTACCTAATTTTCTTCCAGAAAAGTGCCTTCTTTATGCTGATGACACCACACTTTATACATCTAGTCCTGATCGAGAACGTAATGATTTGGTCATTGATTACATGAAGGAGCGTTGTGATCTTTGGTTTTCATCCAATAAGCTTATCTTAAATAATGATAAAACTGAAGAAATCATCTTTAGTTTAAGTAAATCTACTCATCATAAGACAGTTAAACTTCTTGGAATTAATTTGGATTCTAAATTGATGTGGGACATTCATACAAAGCATTTATGTACTTGCCTTTCTAGAGTTTTATTTCTGATCCGTAAATTAAAAATGTGTACTCATTTAGATTTAGTGACCCAAGCCTATTATGCATTTTTTCATTCACGTTTTACTTTATGGTATTACTCTTTGGGGTAATTCCAGTGGAGCTCAAGAAGTTTTCATGTGGCAAAAAAAAGTGGTCAGGTGTATAAAAGGTCTGGGGGATAGAGATTCATGTCGAACTATATTTCCTGAGCTTAAAATACTCACATTACCTAGTCTATTTATCTTCTACAGTCTCACCCATGTCAAGGAAAACTTAAATAGTTTTGTTTCAAGAGGTTCAATCCACTATTACAATACCAGAGGTCAAGATCTATTGGATGTAAGATATGCTAGACTGAGTAAAACCCAAAAGTCTTTTAGCTTTATTTGTATAAAACTTTTTAATAAATTGCCCTTGAACATTAGAAATCTTCCAATTAACGCTTTTTAAAACAAAAATTAAAAATTGGCTGATTAGTCAAGCATTTTATAGTGTAGCTGAATTTGAAAATGGGAATTTCTATTCTATAAAATTTTAATCCAAGATATTATGTAAATATGTGTTTTTTTTACTTGAATCTTTGTATTTATTTGTGTGTTTTAATTTATTTATAGGTTTTATTCATTTATATGTTTTTAACTTATTACACTTATTGTTATACATTTTAAATGCAGATTTACCTTATCTTATTCACTTTTGTTGACTATAGATGTATTTTATTTGACCCGAAAAATTGGCTGATTAGTCAAGTTATTTTATAGTGGCAGCTGAATTTGAAAATGGGAATTTCTATTCCATAAAATTGTAATCCAAGATATTATGTAAATATGTGTTTTTTTACTTGAATCTTTGTATTTATTTGTGTGTTTAATTTATTTATAGGTTTTATTCATTTATATGTTTTTAACTTATTACACGTATTGTTTATACATTTTAAATGTACATTTACCATATCTTATTCACTTTTGTTGACTACAAATCTATTCTATTTGACCTATATAATTTGACATGTAACCTTTAATATCTAAGATTACACTAAGGCTGTGTACATTTGACTATGTCTATTGCAACTACTGTTGATTAAGGACAATAAACATATTTCATTTCATTTCATTTCAGACTATATTACATTAATGTTGTTCATATCATTATTTCTATTTTAGAAATATAACAAATTTTTAGCTGTTATTTTATAGTAATAGTAAAATTCTTATAAATTCAAAAGCATGTAGACTGTAATGTTATTAATATTCTATATCGGAAAGTGTGTCTAAAATGAATGTAAATGAGTTTTTAACTGAATAATAATAATAAATAAAAATGTTGAATGTTTAGTAGGTATTCAATGTTTTGTTAATAAATTTTTATACTGCTTGTTTTATTTACATAAATTGTATTTTATATCTTACTTATATTTTAATGTAGTATAGGTATTTTTTATCAAATTACATCTCATCTATTTACTGTCATATGGTGTTATGTGAATATGTGCAAAAATAAATATACAAAATAAACCGTTCTATAAATATCTAAAGCTGATAAAAATAGCTTACTTGATTTGAAATTGATTCTCACATTTATTAATTAAAATAATATCCTTCGTATTTAAATTTTTAAAATAATAAAACTTTATTTAGTTTATATGTAAAAGATCCAGAATTGAGGACACATTATGAAATCCAACCTTTGACTAAATTTGAATCCAATGATTGATGTTGGTAATGTCTACAAAGATTAATTTAAACCTTTTATTAAAACATCTTAACTAAGTTTTTTGAATTTGAACATCTTTTATTTCCATATAAATATACACTGCATACACACTGTATCAATAATTTTTCTTAAAGAATTTACTACTACAATCATACTTCTGGAGAAAACCCATTTTTAAAGAGTACCTGAAAAAAATCCGTTATGCCATGAACTTTTCAGCTTCCACTGGAATTTTGGCAAAAAACTATACACTTTCTCTCTTCTGGCTGTATATTGCTCTTCATCATGCTCGAGAATGTACCCTCTGGTCAGCTCAACCCCCAGGAACTTTAATAGTGAGGGAGGGTCTTCTTCTGTAACATGCCAACACTACCACTTTGCATTTTATATTTTGTCTATGGTGAGTTTAAAAACAAAGACATCATTGCCATAGAAAAGAAAACCTCAGATTTCTCATTTATAATTTAAATAAAAGAATAACTACATCTTTTCCATTGAAATGTTTCACCAACTGTCAAATATTAACCCTTTTAGTGCCTGGGCAATTTGCCATGTATGTGCATAAAGTAGTTTTAACTGAAAATTCTAATCTTGGGAAAACACCTGTACAAACTTTATTTTCAAGCGTCTTAGTAAGTTACAGGGGCATATAATTCACAAGCCTACCATCTCACTCAGCAAAACTATGACACTTAAAGGATTAATACAACTATCAACATCATAAACAAATAAATTTTTGATTAAATTAAAGCTCAAATCTCTTTAAATGCACTCAAAACAAGAACTGGTATTCTGGTGAGAGATTATTCATCATGAAACATTATTGTCAAAACTGTTTATCACAATTATAGTGCTTCCCACACAGCTTTCAAGATTACTGCAGGCGGCATTTAGTGCGCTCTTGAATTCTTTTCGTGATTAATATACTATTAAAAGGGTTAATATTTAGCATAAAGGACATGCAAATATCTGAAAAGTTAAAAAATTGTATTTTACACACTTTACTTTTCTGTCACTCTACCAATTTCAAATTTTAAATTTAGAAGAATAGTTTTTATTTAATTTTATATCTATGTGTTTCTGTGTCACTAGGAACACCAATGTGGTAATTTGTAATTCTCATAAATAACTCTTTTATCTGATTTGATACAACAACATACAGTATTTGATTGAGTGGTGTTAAAAAATTTAAAACATTTTGTAACCTTAATATATTTTGGACATCAAATTACTATCAGATAAGTTATGGAAAGAATTGTGCTGAGTCCAGAATCCAAATGAAATGACGGTTTGAAGTAATAGTTTACAACTCATTTTCACCCACAATACATGTGGGTGAAAATGTTGTTCAATAATTTCCTATTGAACAACTTCCCTTGAATAATAAAGTTAAATAAGTACATATTGTTTAACAAAAATAAACAAATATGTTGATGCTATAGATTTTGAAAATGTCAACTTTTAAACATGGAAGGACATTGCATTTTTGTTTTTATTTAGTGGTGAAGTAAAGCGTGTGGTGTTTCTCTGTTGTATTTGAAATCAACGCAGGTACAATATTTTACTACTTATAATAGATTTTAAAAATTCATTCAATCTCAAAATAACATCTGTACCTCAGAAAAATATGAATAAATTCTACATGATGTGCGAACATAACTTATAAAAATAGAATCTAAATAAAAACGAATAAATAAAATAAGTTACTCATCTAGGCAAGTACCAAGGAATTCACTTAACTCACTGATTATTCCATGTCAATTCAACGCACTTTAATGCGAATATTGAGTTGAGCTCCATTACACCTTCTGCTTAGTGCAGCATCTGAAATCTAAAACCGGTACAGATTGACTTCTGGAGTATGAGTCAACGTCAGTCTGAAGAGATCTATAAGACGTCAGCGATGAAGACCTTATGAACAAACTCAATGCACCGTTTTGACATCAGAGAACCGTAGGCTACAAAGAAGCTCAGTCTGGTTATCCAACAGCTAACCATAGCTACATTACGTGCGTGTAGAACACACATTAAATAAAACATTTACCTACCATTTTTGATTTTGTTAAAATTAGGTATACTCATAATAATAGTACTAAGACTACATTTCTCAGTCTAAACACTCATTATGAGTAGGGCCTATACCAAATTTTAGCAAAATCTAAAATTGTGAGTTAAACTGAATGTGTTGAGTTGACATCATTTGTAGGCTTTTGTTCAAGTCCTAGCTTTTATTCTTTTAACAACTGGACTATACAGTAGAATAGACCTATCTGCATGAATCTAGAACAGATCTGCAATAGAAACTTACCATCACTGTTATCTGATGTATCCTTTTTCTTATATTTCTGTTCAGACTTTGATCTCTGCCGAAGGGTGCTCAAGTCTTCCACTCTACTTCCAGATCCCAAAAGAGGTTCTGTAGTCGTAGATATTGATCTGAACTTTATTTTTTTAGAAACTCCTTTGTCATCAGGGCCCATATTTTTGTTTTGTCAGCAGAAGGTCCTTATTATTATAAAATAAAGTCGATTCTAGAGTTCAACACAATCTGAAAAAGTTCATTCATTCCTGGTCAACTACAAATAGAATGCAGCATTAAAACATGATTTTATCATTAGTGAATGCAACCTTCACAGTATTTTAAATTATTGTGACAGATATTAAAGTTGTCCGATTTCAACCAAATATTTTTGGAAGTATCAGTTTCAATATCTTACTACGAATCCCACCAAAGATTTTTCATATCCCATTTTTAATTGATGTGGGTCAGAAAACACTGCTTAATAACATAAGCCAACTAATAAGTAACTTAGGCTACTTAGTATATAAAAAACAAAAATGTACAAATATATCTGCCTTGAATATGCCCAAATGGCTCTTCTTTATAGAAGTTGTATGATTTTTATAATGGGTCATGACATCACTAGAAAGCTTTTTGTACATAGTCGACTCAGACTGTGTAATTATCTCTTTAATGCTAGTAAACATATTTGTATATTTTCGTTTTAGTGAAACTAGTACAAGTACTTGAACTTCACATTCCTTGTCATATTAGTTGGTAGGTTTTTTTTTACCCACACCCCAATAGTAAACTACGAGGCTGAAGAATTATTGGTGAGTTTTTCTAGAAAGTAGATATTGAAACATATTAGAAAAAGTTTGTTAATTTGTCCGGCTGAAATTGGATAACTTTTATAAAAGGAGAGTTATTTTACAATGTAGCCTAAATTTACTATTGGACACAAGAACACACCTGTACAATAAAAAAAATTTGGATCATAGGAAATCAACTAACGTCTCATAATCTGAGGGTCACGATTAATGTGCATTTCAAATTCTTGAAGCCAGCTTTGTAACTTGCAATGAATAAAGTAACATTCCAACAATTTGATAACAATCAAATATCATCTAAAATGTGCTTAAAAAGTACAAATAAGCATACTACTAAGTTTTCAGAAATAGTAAATTATAGAAACAAAAGTCAACTGAAATTAACTCAAAAATTGAAATTTTAGAAATAAGCATCTACTGTAAACATAAAATACAACCCTACCAGGCAATAGCAATATCACTTTCAAAAGGATAGTCTATGATAATTATTTACAACCTGGGTAGATACGTATAAATTAAATGTTCATTCAATGATTGCATTACACACTGCTAAGTAGTATCTTCAACATAATATTTAGTATACATACCATAAATGAAAATTCACTAAACAAGTATCTGAGCACAATATACACACAGTTTTTTATATTTTATAAAATGTACTATTTATACTGACAAGAGATTCACTACAACTCCATTATTTAATAATGCGGTTGTCGGTTAAATGTCACACATCAACACTTACTTATCAAATTAATTATTAGTCAACATAAAAATTAGGTTAGGCTGGCTCACTCTATAACCATAATTAAATTATCATATTTTGATTTTATTACGGCTTTTTTTCTTGATTTTATTGCAATAGACTGATAGCTCAAAGATCCATACTTGACCGGTAATTGTCTCTAGATGGGTGTGTTTTAGATATTATATTATATTTACCAGTGATTTAAGTATAATATAGTTTTTGACTGACGATATGGGGACTACATATTTTGCAGACTATAAGAAACTCTGCAGACTGAGTACTTAGACTAATCCGATTTCAATGAAACATGGTAATGATATTTGTATACGCATTATTTACATACAGTATAAAAATCAACTTCCAGTGTATATCCTAAGTATGTGAATTTCACAGAAACCCCTCTTCAAATCTGTAGACTGAAACAAAACTCTGCAGACTTGGTAATCCCAATACCATGAAACTTGATAAGCGTAGGTGTATACACGTCTAAGTACCCAGTCTGCAGAGTGTTATTCCAGTCTGCAAAATGCACAGTTCCATATATGGACAGTCAATTATATAGTATAGGTCGGCGTGAACTGTTCCAAATATTGTACCTGTACTTTTATCTTTTCGACTTGTAAGCGCAATAACAGGGAGAATCATTTAATTACATTAACAAAAATGAATCGAAAAACTGGCCATCACATGTTTTCCTGAGCAGAGTTAATTAGACCAGAATATATTATCACTAGCCTTCAAATTCTGTAGTATCGATTCTTTTAAACCCATCTGGGTATGTTTCGTTCTCGTGGAAAAAACATAATAAGGACATGCATTTAATTTGGCACCGAAGTCGACTGGATAATGCAGACCTTGACATTCTTGCAAATGGTTAATAAGTTAATTGATAAGCCATGATAGTTGCACCTGAAACAGAATGTGAATAATAAAATAAAAATCTTACTTATTTTATTCAATTAATTCCAGCAAGCATGTTTCTCAAATTCTTTAGATAAATGTTTCCTGTATGCTTTTTAAATAATTTATATTGCTCTCGTGTTAGCTGGGTAGTTCTGCACTAAAGGGTCAGCGACAAAATATTATAATCCGCATGACATTGGAATACAAATGCAAAATGATATGGGGGAGAGAGAGAGAGAGAGGAGAGAGAGAGAGAGAGAGAGAGAGAGAGAGAGAGAGAGAGAGAGAGAGAGAGAGAGAGAGAGAAGAGAGAGAGAGAGAGAGAGAGAGAGAGAGAGAGAGAGAGAGAGAGAGAGAGAGAGAGGAGAGGAGAGAGAGAGAGAGAGAGAGAGAGGAGAGAGAGAGGAGAGAGAGAGAGAGAGAGAGAGAGAGAGAGAGAGAGAGAGAGAGAGAAAACCTTAGGCTAAATAGAATTGACCACATTTCTTTGCCTCACGATTATTTAGGAATCTCAGAGATATTCGTATTAGAGACTTTTTTTCTATTCAAAAATCCTTCTCAGCTGTATTAGATACATTGCAGATTCAATGTATACCGACGATGAACAAATTTGCTCGAATACGATATTTGCAGGGATAAAATGTGTGTAAGAAAATAAGGAGACTGGCCAAGAGATAAGAGAAAGGTATTACGTGGTGTTTTTTCGTTATCCATAACGTCAAAACAGGAAGGTTTTAACGTTGACACCGAACAAATATGCGTACTATGACCAGAGGCTCCTTCATCGTACCTTCATTCAAGGAGAAATAAAAAATTGTGCACTATAGGTATGTCAAGTTCCGTCACTGCTGCAAATTCTTTAAATTGAAATCATTGCATCTTGATTTTTTATATAATTGTATACGTTTACTCTTTATTTGATCAAACACGTATTAGAAGAGTACTAGATGCTAGCTCTGTTCCAGCCTCTCCAGTCAAATAGGGCAGGAGACAGCACTTACTCATTTCATCCAGGCTAATAACAGCCTTTAACACAAAGGGAGCTCCACCCATTCCAACAGCAATTCTCCGCAGTAGACTAGACATATCAATTCACCATACCATCTCAATATCTTGACATTTGCGGATAGAGGTGTGCCGCTCCTGTGCAACTGAAATTTATGGTATAACCAGACTGAAACTTATGAGCAGTATAAAGGACTAGAGATAAATACTATAGCCGTGTTCTCATATTTCGTTTTAGTCCTGTGTGATCCCCTGGCATTCTTTATTATTGAAAAAAAAATATGGTTGCCTGTAAAGTCGGTTTTACGGGCGAAGATTTTACGTGACAACGTCTTTTTCTCGGTAGAATATTTATTGATATGAATATTATTAAATTGCACAATAGGAACAAGGAATTGAATGAAAATAAGAATTGCACAAATTTTAACTATAGAAATATATTTTGTTTACTAAAACATTGTACATAATTTGAAATTAATTAAAATTTGTTATTGTAAATGGTAAAGTTGAATAAAACATTTACTAAAATTGGAATTTGAAATTCTTGCTAAACACAGTTAAATTCTAACTCCGCGCGTGGTGATTGGTCGGTTTAGTTCGTTTGTTTGGTCACACTGTTATGACAGGTTAGAGGTTATAATTTGTTATTTTAAATGTTTGACTAGCAATACGCGCTGTTTCTTCTCAATCGACTGAATTACGAGTGATTGCAGAGTGATTTATACTAATAATTTACTTAACACTATCAACATTTGTCAATAGTATGACATAACCTATAAACTCAGTTTCTCAACTTTTGTGTCAATCTAACAATTAATCAATCAATCATAGTTTACGATGATGAAATATCAGTGTACAATTATTTACCTTTATTGTTGTACATTTGTCAATAGTATGACATAACCTATAAACTCAGTTTCTCAACTTTTGTGTCAATCTAACAATTAATCAATCAATCATAGTTTACGATAATGAAATATCAGTGTACAATTATTTACCTTTATTGTTGTAGTTGTTGTAAATGACGAATCTAAGCACTCCACATTTTCACAAATAAACATAGTTATCTGCTTTATCCCGTGCGGCGGACCCACAGTTATCTGCTTTATCCCGTGCGGATCCCGTGCGGCGGACCCACTGGACGGGCATCGTAACGTTACCGGGCGTTACACTTTTTCATGAGTGACTCCGAGCCGCAACCTAATTTAAGACGTTGTCACGTCAAAAATTCGTTCATCAATGATTCTGCGTTATCCATTCAACTTTGATGATAAATTAGACGGACTTTCCTGTTATGTTCCTCTTTTCACTCAAAAGGAGCATACTAGATTGGCATTATAAGAATCAATGCTAACTAATTCTGTAATTATGTTCTTGTCTAACTAATTCTGCTAAAGGAAACGATCAGTTAGTATACTTCAGTAGTCAGATTAAATGGAATGAATATCCTGCCTGAAACAGTACTTATTCGCAGAATAAGTTAAGAACTATATTATTTGCGATATGATTCACACCGATTTAAATCGTATAACTTAGTTTATCGGTGAATCTAATATTATTTCTAGAACACACCCAATCAGGCATTACCGGTCAAGTCCAAAACTTTGAGTTATAAGCCTTTGTTATAAAAACAATCTGCAACCAAAAAAAGGTATTGTTATCAAATACGTTGGGGCCTTCCTAACCTATTTTTATGTTGAATATTAATTTGATAGTGTTGATGATTAACAAACCATACGAGAATAGAGTAAGAGAGTGAATATCTGCATCTGTAGGCCTGTAATGAATAGATTTTTTAATATATTTATTAAAAGTGGTGGCTTTATCTATATATTGTGCTTAAATACTTAACGATACTTGAACGGTTACGATTTTCAAGTGGTAAGTACACTAGGCTATATGATGCTGAATATAATAGATTGGCAGATAGATATTACTGGAAGGTAATGTATTAGTTGAATGGACATTTTAAATGATCTCTGTCTGTGCCTAGATAATAATTTATTGACAATCCTCTCGGACATAGGCTAATATACATTACAGTATTGCTATTGCTTGGGGTAATTTTATGTATTCTGTAAACTGTCTAAATAATGTATAATTTGCTAAATATATTTAAACTCTAGCCGTTTTATATAATATTGTTGATTTTTTCTAAATGAAAATACTTAAAAATTAATTGAAAAAACAAGTTTAGGAAATCCTGAAAAATTTAAGAAAACCTTGTAAAAAGTCATACTTGAATAGGTTTACGTGTAGTAATGGCGTTGAACAAAAAAAAAAAAAAAAAACAATCTACAAAAGTTCTGGATGAGCTAATAAAAATACTTGAGAGAGATAAAAATGCTACAAACTCATTTGTAACAAGAAAATGGCCACCACACTTTTCAGTGAACACCGAATTTAAAATCCCATTAAGGGCTAAAAAAGTGTATTTTCTATATATTTTGACACAACAACAGTAGCCTCCTTTAACCCTCTTAGTGTCACTGTCCGATTAATCGAACTTCTGTGGTAGTGCAGAAAAATGGCAATGTCCAGTTGACTTTCGGAATTTATTTTTTCACGCCAAATATCATTTAATATAGCTAATATTTGGTAATATCCTTTACAAGATGGCCTATTCAATAACTATTCAACGTTTGCAAAAAATGTATTCTTTCTCTCTGTAAAATTATATTCTGTAAAAATCTGTTTCAATCTTGGTGTTTACATTGATTGATATAGTTAGTGGGCGTTGGCCAGAATAAATACTGTTAAAACCATGAAATGGTGATTCCTGCATGCATGATGCGGTACTTTGGGATTATACCGACCACACCAGTATGAAGAACACAAAAATATAAATTTATAGAAATAAAACATGATAGAACGAAAAAACAACTCTTTAATTCAAAATTACAAACTTACAAGCATTTCCAGGTATTGTGATCGGTGTTGTTGTCGCTGTTATCTTATCTTTCTCGAGAATCCCGATTACGGCAAGCCGCGCGGCATCACATGATTTGCACAGTACATAATTGCCTTTCCATTACAATTCAATTTATATTTCTGATCAGCCCCTCTAGAATTTGATATTTTACTGATAGGTACTATCTCGAGGGATGTTTTTCTTTCCTTGACAACAGCGCGGGGCAGCACCTTCAGTGCTGCCCCGCGCTGATGGCCAGAGGCACTCGCATTTTGGGTCGCAGAATGTGATCAAGAATAAAAACAAGTTTTGAGTGTTTTTTTAATAAAGAGTTTAGTTTTAGTTTGGTAATATTTGTTTTTGTTGAAGTTTTGTGTTTGGAGAAATGTAGAGGTAAAACACGGAAGTACAACAAAGCGACGCACCAGCTGATCGGACGGCGAGACTCTGCAATCACGTTATCTACTAGACCGCTCGACTTTGACCTCTGTCTGAGGATGGGGAGGGGTTTGCGATAAGACAATTCCTGTTTTATATTTACCAAATATTGTTCTACGCTAATCTAGTAATCAGTAGAAGCAAAATGTTGAATAACGATTCATGTCTGGGTGTGGTCGGTATAATCCCAAAGTACCCATGATGCTTTCAGGCAAAAGGAAAGCCAGAAAAAACCAGTTTTGCTTTTATCTACGAACAGCACTAGGCTACCTCTAATAAGTTGCAAGCTAACCAAAATGGAAATCAAGTTTTTTATCACAAGTAAACCAACCATAGTACGTGAATAGAATGACTTCATGGTGGCATTGACATGGTCGATCAAATGCTATATTTCTATTTGGACGAACGAACGTGAACAGTTAAATTCTGGAACAAAATAGTCTTTAACATTTTTTCTTAAATTGTAGTAAACTTGTATGGTACATTTTGTATACCTTAAACATTGATAAGCCTATAGCAGGAATGGATTTCACTACATTGATTATTGAAGAGTTGCCTGATGTGTGGATTGGTAACCAAACTCCTTTGCAAGTATAAACTGTTTGTAGTATATTTAATATTGAACAAAGTGGAAAGAGAAAAGAACAAGGTGTATTAATAAATTTGTAAAAGATAAAAAAGGTATTCATCCGTTGTACATTAGTAATGCCTGTTAGTGATAAAAAACTAATGTTACTTTTATAAATAATATTTTTTACATAGTTTTAAGTATAAAAAACTTGTATTTTTGGGGAGACTTTATTAAGCGGCCTATACTCGTTATTCGATTGCTATTATCAAACAATATTCAATATGTAAAAATCGTATACAATAAGAAATGTAAATAACCATAACAAGAAGAATCTCGTAAATTACAATTTAAAAAACATAAACTTAACAATGATATTACAAAACCAACTATGGCTTAGACTTAGATATCAAAGAAGCCTTACAATATTACAACTTGTCCAGCTTGATATTAACGAGTAACCGCTTTTGTGAAATGGAGGAAAGAATTCTCTCCATGGGTTACCAGGAGTCAAATCCACATGTTGAAGCCACTTAAACAGTCACTTGTGAGAAATATCTCACATATTTTTCTAGTATTCATCGCTATTTTCAAAGTTTATAAATATGAGTTACTTCTTTCTGTTTATTGTTTACATTAAACTTATTATAACTAATAAGTTGAAATTATATGCTAAATTGTAATATCGAATTATTCCTTCGGATAAACACAATCGAACCATTCGATAATAGAAGTCTAATAACGAGTGTAGGCCGCTTATTAAAGTCTACCCGTATTTTTAAATGGCCAGACTAGAAACAACAGCTATTACACACAAGTCTCTAAGAGTAAACTGTGTGTAGCTTCTACAGTGTCAAGAAATTCAGGATAAAAATATCAGGTAATTTGTAATATGTAATAAATTGTTTTTCTATAAATTTGTTTGTGTTCAAAACTGAATTAAATGTGACCAGATTACTGAAATGTGTGCATACTTTAAATTAAAAAGTGTTTCTTTGGATAAAATAGTTTTTTATTTTATAGGTTTTTGAGTTTAAAGTAAAAAATTTAAACGTTATATATCATTTTTCTTTCTATAGTTATGGCAATTTCTCCAAGGATAAAACTTATTTTTTGGTATTTTATTCATGTAGTATATATTGTTAATAGTTGTTATTGTTATAAGTAAAACAAAAACTAATAAAATATTGTCAAATATTAAAAAGATAGACAATTTAGTACACCACTGCATAAATGTTCCAAAGGGAGTTGGCATTTCTGGGCAATGAACTGCAAAAATGGTGTTTCATTGATGTGCAGGTGAAGGACTGATGTACCACAGGGATCCATTTTGGGCCCTTTATTATTTATTATGCATATCAACGATATTGTAAACTTGATAAAATATAACGTACATAAAATATAAATCAGTAATAAATATTAGTTAATTCTAAGGATAGTAATTGTTTGTTTCTTTTCAGGTGGTTTCATGACTACTCAGATGACTAGCCTATAATTAGACCTGTGTTAAACAACGGTCATAAAAAGAAGGGTAGATAATTTTTTAAATGTTCAAAAATATGAAGTTCTATTTTCATCCTGCCAAACTGACTCGGATAAGAAGAAATTTGTTTGCTACCCAAGTGGTCAACCACGGTGGTCAGGTTGTCTTGTCAAGTGAAGTGGCAACTCATGTTATTGTCGAGGAGACAAGTGATCATTCAGGCCTCCCGGTCTCTCTGTGGGCAGGCGATCCGGTTGTGGTTGGTACGCTCTGGCTAAGCCAGTGTCTCAAGAAGCAGGCAGTTCAAGACCAACAGCCGTATGTTGTCAGCCAGCCAATCCAGAAACGTTCAACCCCTTCTCCTGAACCACCCACCACTTCAAAAAAACCAGCCACATCAGATGTTGTTGTTGAGGTAATTTCATTTCAAGAATATATTTTATGTGTACATGTAACATTATCCAACATGACTGGCTTAGGTCACATCTTTGTGAACGAAGCGTAGTATGTAGTGTATCTTTATGTTTAACCCTTGCACTGGCAAATTCAAAATTTACAACATGATCTACTAATTATGAAATAATTCTGATAATCTTCTCCTGAGTTGGATTGAAAGTTATATAATTGTAATTGGCAAATTTCATGCTTTTTCTGTAGCATTCACTTTTTATCCATAATTAACTAAATCTTATAATAATAATAATCTTTATTGTATAGAGACAATTAACAACTGCATTGCATGCTTCAACATAGTAAATTAAGAAAATCGTGTTTTGTCAGTATAAAAGCTTTACAATTTCTCTTTTATATCAGAACTCGTGGGTTCCATTGTTGCTTATTGTTCTCAAATATTTCAAGAATTTTCCTCCTAGCAGCCTATCATGAACTCATCCATAGAATAAAACACCTTTGAAACCAAAAGGTGTTTAAGATCTGATTTTTTTTTGGTTTATTGAGTTGTTTGATACCATCAAGGAAGCCTATTTATTTATTTCTATCAAGGAAGTCTAACACTAACTTAAGATGGCAAGATGTCTCTTATTCTTTACTGATGGACATCCTTGTCTTGTACCAACTCAAATTTGAGTCAGCAGAACAGGACAACCTTGAGAATATAAAGTAAAGTCAGTAATCCAAGCTCCCTAAAGGGTCTTGCACAACTATCTGGAGTTCAATTTTAAAAGAATTCTGACAGCTTCTTTTTGAGAGAAAGTTTCAAGTTTAAACAAGTCCTTTTTACATGGGAATTTAATTACAGCATGGTACTCAATCTTGAGCATTGCAAGATGACACCAATTACTTTAATGTCAGAGACAGACTGGCAAACGATAAGAAGTTTACATAGACTCCCCCAACACAACTGCTCCCAACTAGCTTGAAGGAGAAGAAGTAGAGCAGGCTGGAAACTTACATACCTTACTTACTATTTACTTATGAAAGAGTTGATCTGTGATTATACCTCTGTCTTGGGTGGTTAACATCAGAATCAGAATAATCTTTATTTATAATCTTAGAGATTACAAATGGAGTTAATTTTACAATTTGTTGTTATTTGAAATTACAAATAAAGTAAGAAAATATGAAAGGTAATGGTTATATTGTTCTCTGCATGCATTCCTCTAGTGTGTAGAATGGGTGGGTCCTTAGCCATTCCTGCAGTGCCAATTTCAAGGGTTTCCCCTTCTTCAATTGCAGCTCTGGTGGTCAATGGTTGTAAAGTTTCCTACCATTGTATGATGGCTTTCTTTCATACAGTTGAAGTTGGTGGGTTTGGAAGGTTGTAGAGACCAGATTGCCTTGTGTGGTGTTGGTGTATATCTCTGTTTCTGGGTAGTTCTGCTACATCCGTATTAGCTTGTGGATGTAACTTTAGCAACTTTCTGCACCCTTTTATCAGCCATGAAACATCAACTTTGGTTAGTACTCTGGTTAACTCTAAGACTAATTTATTGGCTTTTACAGAAGTACGCATGCTCCCAGTCGTCTTCAGCCAGTGATGCCTCATGTAACGCTGTAGTGTTGAGTCAACTGAGAAGGCTAGCAGATACCTACAGAGCTAGAGGAGATCAGTGGAGAGCACATGGGTACGAGAAGGCCATCAGTGCGATTCGTCGCCATGGAAAAGAAATCACCTCGTCTGAGGTACAGAAAATGTCACAACTGCAATTAGGCGTGCTAATTTTAATACTTAGTGGATTGAAGTTTGATTGATTTCCAAAATATTGCTAGGCTATTAAATTTTATGATTGATAATAATATTGGAATTATCACTAAATGGAAATTGAAAGCTATTTAAAATTAAAAAGCTATGTAAAAATAAAAACATCACATTTTACTTATATCTTTGTGTTTAGGAACTGACAAGATCTAAATTAATATGATTGTCAATCACAGTGATTATTGAATTTTGCACAAGTTAACCCTTCCCACGTTGTAGTCGGTTACATTGTTGTCATGAGTGCGTGTCTACTACGTATCTCGTTATTATTCTTCATCATGTGGTAATGTTGTGATTAGTTTGAAATATTTATCTTGTTTTGTAGTGCAACAAGGTGTATATAATTTAATTTAAATTTATTTGAAATAAACAGTTAATTGTAAATAGTTCTTTTTTAATTTATCAATAAATACACTAATTTTACGTAAAATGCCCTGTTTTATATTTTTTTCCTTTTAGTTTTATAATTTTGCTATAGTAAAAAATTAGCTCTGAACTTAAAGGAAAAAACTCTTTTTACTTGTCTTGGCATTATAGGAAAGTTAATGAATTTATTAGTGGCGTGTGAAGGGTTATATTAGAGTAAATACTTGAACACGAACGTTAATTAAAAAAAATTAATCTCCGTCAAACAGTTCTGTAGTGATAGTCTACATTTATTCTGATAGGATGTTGTTAAAATCTTCAAAAACAACTTCACAGTTCGTTTTTACCAATCCATGACAAACATTTTAATATTTTCATTTTCTCATTTCATCAAAAATTAAGGAAGGCATCATTATTTCCATCCAAAAATGTAATTGCTCAAACACAAAGTATCAATCAATCAATCAATCAATCAAAGAGAACTTTATTCATATACATCGAGTACAGAATATGTGTCAATATGTATGTAAAAATTTTATCTAGTTTAAAACATAGATCAAGATAAAAATGTCATGTCCAGTTTAAAAATTCCTCGATGGAGTAAAACGTCCTGTCAGCAAGCCATGCACTGAGATTCCTCTTCAACGCTGACTCTCTTGTTATACTCTTGAGGTGTCTTGGTAGGAGATTGTAAAATTTTGCACCTGCATAAGATGGCTTCTTGGTAGTCATGGTGAGTCGATGAGGTTGTAAGACGAAGTCTGTCACATTGCGGGTTCCATATGAATGAATTTCGCCCAGTCTATTGTAATCAGTGTTAAATACATGTAGAATGGTTTGTTGTATGTAAAGAGCCACCACTGTCTGAATTCCAAGGTCTTTGAAAGCACTTCTGCACGAGTCAAGATGATTTAGACCTGCCAATATTCTTACCGCTTTCTTTTGAAGTTTTAGAACTTTAGTCATATTTCCTATACTTGATCCTCCCCATATTATCAAACCATACCTCACAACAGACTCAAATAGGGCAAAATAAGCAACCCTGGCCGTTGACAGATCTGCAACAGACCTTATTCTTTTTACAACATACAGGGCAGTACTCAGTTTCCTGCACACCATGTGCACATGAGGGGTCCAGGACAGATGTTGGTCAATGATCACTCCTAGGTATTTGGTCTCGTCCTCTACTTCCACCATTGGCAACCCCTCGGTTAAGTTTGCAGCTCTTGTAAACAGGATTTGTTTAGTTTTGCTGTCATTTAGTGCAAGATCGTTCTCTTGACAATATTGTTTTGCCATATTGAAAGCAATGAAGGCCTGACAATCTAACTCATTAGGGCCTTTTTCAGCAAGTATAAAAGCTGTGTCATCAGCGTACATTGTGGTGTGGGCTTGCTCCTTTAGGTAATCTGGGAGGTCATTTGTTACCAATACATACAATACTGGACCCAGTACTGAGCCTTGAGGGACCCCTCTTGTTATATTGAGGGGTTTTGACCTAGCATGGTAAACTGTGTTATTAGCTGTATATTTCAGCTCTACTAGTTGAGTCCTGTTCTTCAAATAACTATTAAACCAGTTTATTGCATTGCCTTGGATTCCTAAAGTCATCAGCTTAGTAAGAAGTAAATTATGTCCCAGTGTGTCGAAAGCTTTACTTAGATCCAAGAAAATAGCAGATACTATTTTTCCAGTTTTCAATTTGGTCAATTACATTCTCAAAGAAGTCAGTGATAGCTGTGGTTGTAGATTTAGAGGATACAAATCCGTGCTGATGTTTACTGGAGCAAATTATTGTCCATGAGGTGGGTTATTAATCTTGTTAAAACGATTTTTTCAAATATCTTTGAGATGGTTGATACAAGAGATATTGGTCTAAAGTGGCCAGCTTCTGTGCTTTGTGGTTGTTTCTTAATAGGGATTATTTTGGCAATCTTGAGGTCAGCTGGAAAAATACCCTGAGCTAAGGACTTGTTCATAATATCAGTCAGAGGCAGTGTAATTTCATCAACACAGTGCTTAAGTAAGATAGATGAGACATCATCTATGCCTGCTGATGGCTTTGATTTCATTGCCATGATGGTTTTCTTAACTTCTGCCTGTGTAGTGCTATGAATAACAAATTCAGGTGCATTGGTGGTGCATTGAGGCTTCCTTGAGATATCTGAAGTTTGACCTGCTTCTTTTAGTGTTATCTCAGCTATAGTTGTAAAATAAGTATTTAGGTGCTCAGCTATTTCGAATGGATTGTTTAATTTGTTGCCATTGACTGTCAATTCAAGTGGAGTGTCCTGTTTCTTCTTATGGCGTTCATTATTAATTGTGTCCTAGACTGCTTTTGACCTGTTTTCTGAGTTGCTTATGCGGTCTACTATTGCTTGCCTTTTTAGATATTTCAGTCTCATATCATAGGCTTTTTTCTTTTCTGCTGTTTGGGTTTTAGCAGCTACGCAACCTGTGGTTTCTTCTCTATTTAAGGCTTCTAAAAACTCGGTCTTCAGTCTTTGAGCTTCTGGATCATTAAAGTGACAAGCTCTTGCATTACGCTTTGCTTTGGTTTTTTATAAGGACATGTTAGGTTCATTGCAGAGTTAAGTATTTGGCTAAAATTTCTAAAAGCAGTGTCCACAGCTGGTGCATTAAACACTAATCCCCAGTTAAGTCCCTTTAAGTAGTCACTCAGGCTGTCAAGGTTATTTTTATTAAGATGTCTTCTAATTGAATAAGTTGTGGGAACAGGTGATTTCTTCAGATTCGTTGAACACAGCTGTGCGTTGTGATCCGAAAGCCCTGTGGTCAAGACATCTACTGTGACTTCTGGTAAAGGGATGTTGGAGCAGACACAGTCAATTGATGTTGATGTAGTGCTGGTTACTCTGGTAGGTGGCAGTGATAATCTCCTAACACCATATTGTGCAAGAGCGTCATTAAGTTTCAAACAGGGACTGTCTTGAACTAGGTTGTCCACGTTTATGTCGCCAATTATAATGCTTTGTTGAAAGGGGATTGTGTTCAAGATCTCTGTTAAGTGATCGATTGCCTCATCCAAGTTCCCAGATGGTGGTCTATAAACACCCAACACATAGATGCTCTTTTGACCTTCTTTGATTTCTATAAGTTGGGTCTCACACATCATCTCTAGTGCTGGAATTGTATCAATCCTGTTGTATAAACAAGTGGTGTTAAATGTTGTAGGAAGTTGCAAGCCTAGAGGGTGTCGGAGCCAAAATGGCATCCAAAGTGATGGAAGTTTTATCAACGGGTAAAATCCGCAAGGTGGAAGAGCTATGTGAGACGGAGGAGAGTCGAGTGTTGGACCTGTTCAGTGGCATCTGGGGGGCAGGACCCGCTACTGCCAATGCTTGGTATATAAAGGTTACAATTTACAAGTTTTTCTCTGTTTAATGCCCCGTTCGCAATAAACGATTTAAAAGGATGTGAGGATTGATATAGAATTTTGTCATTGTTATGTGTTTTTTAAAAACTAACATATTGATTTCTTAGAGGTGCTCTTTCCTGAAGAGGTGGAAACCCTAAAATCAAGTTTCTTTTAACATATATATCGGTTTGACTTGATTAAATATGTTTTTTCAAAATCTACATCTAATAAAGCCCATTAATGATAACTATTTACATAATACCAGAAATAATTTCCCCTTAAAATCTAGTTTATTTTAATTAATATCATATTTTAAGTTAAATTAATAAATATACAACATTTGGCACAACATGTCGAGTGTCTGTGCCCGGATTCTACTTCCTCCGTTGTCCTCATCTTGCATGTCCGCGTTGGTTATGAGGCTTGTGGTAACTTGGCTCATACCAATGTTGTTGAAAGTATCAGGAGCGTTGGCTACCATCCAACATATATGTCTCTCCAATTGTATTATTATTATTATTATTGTTGTTACAACATCCTAATTTTAAAGATGCATTACTTTTTTATATTGAAAGGTGTATTATTATCATCCATAATAAATTTTAATATTTTGGGTCTGATTTGTTTCAGGGTCATAGAACGCTGAATGATTTAATTGAGAAAGAAACGCTAACCAAACAACAACAAATTGGGATAAAATACTATAAACAGTTTTCAGAAAGAATGTCTCGGAGTGAAGTCGAGGAAATTGGGACAGAAGGTGTGCAAATGTTTCAATGGTAATTGAATATAACCCACAAAAAATAGAATACAGACAGGTATTTCTGATCATTATGGGAAGAGAATAAAATAAACGTCCATTTCACATGGTCTGACTAGTAAGATACGTTTTCTATCAAAGTAGTAGACCTGGAAACCTTCAGAATCACAGATTAATGTCACAGTAGAGATGTCTGCTGAGAAATCAGCTTTGGCTTTTGGAGAGTTAATAATTTTATGTACTAATCATCCCAACAACTGGTAATCAAATAGGGCCCACAATTGGTGTTCTATTTTTTCCAACCTTGTAGACTTTTTCAAACATTCTTTAAAATGATGAAAATGTATCCTACCTTGCTATGTTCTTCACTGTTGTACTCAGTATTAATTAGTGATAAAAATTGATATTCGCATGAAAATAAAATTATTTGTAGGATTTGTTTTTTTACCTAATCGAAAAAGAATGTTTATAAAAATGTTTGTTAGAAGGGCAAACAATCTTGTGCTTGTACATTTTCACTTTTTGTTGGCAATGAATAATTTGAATGGAGAGAACCGTGTTTTAAGTATTTGCTCTATTGTATGTTATATGAAGTGGAATGCCACATTTTGGAAACCGGAAGCTATCCTCTTCTTCAACTGTCCAAATGTAAGACATAAGGCTAATCATGCATAAAAATTAACAAATTAGTAAACCTGGAAATGAGCACACCACAATCATACTTTACAAGAGAATATTTGTACGTAAAAAATAAAAAATTTCCCTAAGCTCATGTCCAAAAGTCTGGAGAAGCACAAACAAAACCAGTAGTTTACTAGGGTGGAGAGAATAAGGCAAAAAAGTTGACCAGTCCCTCCTTAAAACCAATTTATTCTTAAAAATATAATAGTATAAAAATTGGTTTATTTATAGTTGTTAACAAATTCTTTGTTAAAATGAATCAGGTGACGGAGGCTGCCCTACGAGTGGATCCCTCGCTAACCACAATGCTCTGTGGGTCATACCGAAGGGGCAAGGTTACGTGCGGTGATGTGGATGTGGTTGTCATCAAACCGGACAGACTGAATTCAAAAAATATCCTTACATCAATTTTGGCCAAGCTGAAAGAATCAGGTAAGTTTAAAGGGTCCTTTTTGAAAAGATGCTTTGTTAAATTGATTCTTAAAAAGTAATTCTGGTTCATTTTACTAGTTACAACTCTTCTATTCTGAAAATAATCTGATATTGTTGTAGTATTGACATCTTTACTTGTGATAAAAATAAAGATACAATTGGCATTTAAACTTCAAAATTTCATATTTTAAATTATGATTTTTAACACGCTTTTATTAGCTTCGGTTGTATCTATGTAACGGAATCTTTGAGCATAATTTTCACCAATTTCCAGTAGTCTGATTAATGTGAAACTTTGCATACGTATCAAGGGCCGATGACGATGCAATAATTTGATCATAGTTTTCCATTATCCTTATTAGGACCACCAGGATTAATAAATTCTTTTATAGATCCTCTGTGATAGAGGTAGCGCGCGATCTGCGCTAACCCAGCGTTCAAGTCTCCATTCAATCTGCGCTAACCCAGCGTTCAAGTCTCCATTCGTCTCGGATGTGCTTGACTCTCTTAATATTGTAATATTATAGTAGTCATCCAGTCTGCCATTTACAGTGGTTTCCTTGACAGCCAGATCTCTAAGTACACGATCCATGCATGTCCTTTGTTTAGTATACTACATAATACAAATTTGAGTTGTTGCTTAGGTGTTTCAAACAGCCACAGTTCCTTGGTAGCTTAGATGCAAGCCTTTGAATTTTACGACAGTAATTAATCTAAAGAGAACTGCGAAGCTCCGAGTCTCCAGGGATTAAAGCCGACATCTTAAGTGCAAGCTCGAGGAGTCATATTGAGGCGAGCAGGTTGCTATTTCCCCGTAGGTAGCTATTAATAGGACAGAACATTTAATGGGGCACCGATGACAGAAACGCACCAAGCGGGCAAAAACCTGTCCGACCCGACATCCTTGATCTAGGCTCGCGATAGTTTGCTGCTGGACAAGCCTATGTAGCACTTAGTCGTGTAAGATCTTTAGACGGTATTCGGATTGAAGAACTTGATTGCTCTAAGTTAACAGGAAATACCCCATGCAATAGTGAAGCTTTAAATGAAATGATGAGATTGCGGAATGATTCGTAAGAAATACCACATTTCCACAAGAAACTAATTGATACATCAAACTAAAAAATGAAAAATAAATAATAGTTTAAAAAACTAAAAAAAACACGCTTTTATAGCTTAACCAAACTAAAAAATAGAAAATAATTTTTAATTACAAAGAGTTTATATTATGGTAGTAGAAGGCAAAACAATCATTCATAGTCAATCACCTCAAAATAAAATTATAATAAAACTTAAGTTATTAACAGAATAAATTAATTCAGAGTAAAAAGCGTGGGGTGCATTATACTACATTTCATAAGTCTCCTCTCAAAGATAATTACTGATAGAATGATTTTAATATATCAAGATAATTACAGATATTTAATATATCAAGCACCCCACGCTTTTTACTCTGAAATAATTTATTCTGTTAATAACTTAAGTTTTATTATAATTTTATTTTGAGGTGATTGACTATGAATGATTGTTTTGCCTTCTACTACCATAGTATAAACTCTTTGTAATTAAAAATTATTTTCTATTTTTTAGTTTGGTTAAGCTATAAAAGCGTGTTTTTTTTAGTTTTTTAAACTATTATTTATTTATGTAAATTAATTGCTCAGTTAAAATACTAAAATTTGAATGAACAATAGTAATGAACAAAAACGCTATTAGCAAAGCAAGAATGCATTGAAAGTCGGTTTTCAAAAACCCACCAATACACAGACTGGTTCAAACTCCATGAAGAACAAAATGAATGGTTAATTCTTTGCCAGTGACATTTTTATTATTCACTTCCAAAATTAGTTGTCATGTATGTTTAGGTTTTATAACGGATGATCTGGTGAGCCTGGAAAAGAGCGGAAACCAGAGAAAATATCTTGGAGTCTGCAAGTTGCCTGGGGATAACAGAATAGTAAGATCATTGCAGTTACCTACAAACTCGTACATTTCCTTTGCATAGCAGTACAGCATATCTGAACTTTTACATGTTTGTTCAATGAGTTAATTCAATATTCAATTAAAAACTAGAACTACCTAGAAAAAATCATCCAGTTTAGTAAGTTTACTTTTGATGTTTCACAATTAGTAATTTTTTATTCAGTATCATCTTTAATAATTATTATGTACCATTTTGTTCAATAAGGAGTGTAGAATATTAAAATATTATAATGTATTGTATACATGTATTCATACATTACTTCTGAACACTAAAGATGTAGTTATTACAAATTTTTAGATTTTGTATTAGTTATAATAATTCTGTTACATTACAAACATTTCAATTTGCAGAATTACAACAACCAAAAACGTAAGAGTAGGAAAAACAAATTGTAGATATTAAAAAAATGTTATACTATAATGTGTTCAGAAGTAATTTTCGATTGCTGAACAGAATTTGTGTAACCTGTAATATTAAAAAAGGAATTTAAAAACATGTTGTACATGTGTACAATATTTGAAAATAGAATATTTGGTTATTAAAAAAAAAATAAACAGAAATATACAAGTACATGATATACACACACACAATAATAATAAAGAAACACTGGGCATTGACAATACAAAATATAACAGAGAGGAGTAAGTATGTTTCAAATATAATTAATTGGTGGTTACAAAAATAATTTGGGATTTCCAAAATAATAAACCAAATCTCCCTACAATACTCATGAAACATTTGTTGTTCCTATTTATCCATGGTTAAATAAATCAACAGAGAAACTCGTTTATGTTACTCAAAAATTTATTTATTTGACTTTGAGTCTCTATGATAATTATTAAAAAATTATCAAATTTTTCATGAAATATGTGGTTAGAATTTAGTTTTAGCTGAATGGACTTATGCTTTATCTCACAGTACGTAATAATATCAGTATTGAAATTTGTCTATTGTAATATTTTTAAATTCCATAAGCAGTGTTGTTATATGTAATTTTGCCACAGCATCGCCGCCTGGATATATTTGTGGTGCCTGAATCAGAGTCGGCATGTGCCATCATGCACTACACTGGGTCTGCGCTGTTCAACCGTTCCATCCGGCAGCTCGCTGCCAAGAGAGATATGCACTTGTCTGAACACAGACTAGAGGCAGGAGTTATTCGACAGGTGTGTGTTTGTTCCATTTTAATTCACCTCCATTGTTGTTAATGAATTTTACTATCATAGCAGAAAAAACAGGTCATGATGAAGAGGATTTAGACTTTTAATACCAAAGTAATTTTTAATAAATATGGTATGTTTGTATTAATTAATTTACCCACATTAGAATAAATAGTAATACACTCTTAGTTCTTTCTAAAACCGGATTGCAACGTTAGTAAAATATTTTTTTCACCAATTTATTTACTCAGCTGTATTTATTCGTTTTTAATTTTTGGAATTTGTGGTATATTGCTTATAATGTCACATGTGCACGGTTTTATACAAAAATTAATAATTATTGAAATAAATTAGATTTATTATTATTTGCTAAATGTTTAGTGAAAATTTTTCACCGAGATGTTTAGTAATACTAAAGTAATTGAAACTGTTGTTGGCAGGGCTCAGAAATACAAAACAAAGGACGTGTTTTACCGACACCAACAGAGGCATCCATCTTCGAACATCTGAACTTGGAATACCGCCCTCCAGAAGAAAGGGACCATTAGTTTTAATTTAGAAGACTATTTACATAAATCATTAATTTGTGTTAAGAACATTTTTATTTATTTGTGTATAACCTTTTAATATCAAATATATTTTCTGACTCCCTTATTGGTATTATACTATGCAATATATTATGTTATAATCCGAGATTATCTACTTTAATTTTTAAAATCTTTTATAGAGTACAACATTTTGTTCATGTGTATATCACCTATTGCATGTATGGCTGTGTTCATAAGTTTGAAAAAAATTCTGTTAGACTATTTTTATGTACTGTATATATAAAATTTTTTTTAAATTTTGTTACCATAATGCATGATTAAATGGTACGATACTGCAAATAACAGTGTGATAAAATGCATTTACCACTTTAAAATGTTATCAGTGGAAGTTGGAAATATTAAATAATAGCATGATTTTTAACCTGCAAGCTATTATACTATTTAAAGAATTGTTTATAAGATTATTTTATTTTATACATCACGGTATATTTTCTGTCAAAATTGATTTTAAACTAAGGATTTATTTGTTATGAAAATAGTTTTTTATTGTTTACAGGTTATACTAAGTTGTATTACAATTTTATTAGATTAATATATATTTCTTTAAAACAATGTCGAGATATTTTTCTTATTCCTTCTTCCTAGAAAACGTTGAAAAATAATGTAATTTGGACACAAGAACCTTCACGTGGTTGTTTCTGTTATTTATCACTAGTCTCACACTATCCTACCATTTTAATTATTAACTAAAAGTTAATAATAACTTTAAATTTACTTTATTAGTCCTATAAACAGAGATGATAAACTAACACAGTGAGGCATACAGCAATACATTGAACTTTGTTGAGCTCGCCCAAACATGCATTATACATTATGTTATGAGCCAAACATGTCACAGTTGAGAGTTTGTTTATAAAAAGTACTGGCTTTGTTGAAAAAGTACTGTTGGAATTGAGGAGTATTAGGGTTGGGACTAAGTAAATTAATACAAATCTATTCCTATTGGATTACTATTTTTGTTTTCCTTTCAATTTCTAACATTGAAATTACATTAAATGTACAGTTTAATTTAACGCTAAAATTATAACAAAAATATATCCTTATATACGTAATAAAAAAATAGGTTACCCACTTTGTATCACATATTTTTAATACGTTTTCATTGTGGGAAAATTCCTTCAAACAAAATCAGTAATATTTTGCGTGGCTAATGAAATAAACCACGTAAAATAAATATTAAAAGACCATTAAAAAAATCGCACTTAAAAGGGATCGACTTCACACAATGAGTGGAACAAAATATACAAGAATTGCAGTGGTTATGAAATAAATAATGTTGGCTATAAATAGAATTAGACTCATTGTGATATTATATAGACTAGAGAATGTATAAAGAATATTTTTTTTATTAACCTACTCCCTTATTCGATTAAGTTTGAGTCCCACAGGTGGTAAAGAGACATCCGTAACATCAACACAATATTTATTAATAAATATTATAGCTCTTTGTATTCTTTTTGGTTTTAGTTTGATTTGTTAATCTTATATTTGTGACTGGTATTAGGAGTAAGAGTACTGAAGAAAATTTACTAATAAAATATTTATTGTACAATTATAACAAAGAAAACAATACACAATGTCAAACCTCCTCTTAAAAAGTGTACATTAAACATTTTAATTGTACTTATTTTTTATCTGATTTTCCTCTAAATCCCTCAAATTCCATGGTTTGCAGAGGATTCTTCTGTCTCACCTGAAAAATATTTACTGATTTAATAACTAATAAGTGAAATAATATACAAATATAGTTATTTAAAAACATATATTGTTATTCAAATTCATTCTAACAGTATTTAATAAAATATATTTAAATAAGCATACTTTAATCACAAAGTTTTAAACCCTTTGTGGACAGTTTGCGAATATATATCCACTAACTTTTACATATATCCCAAAAAAATCAAAACCAAACCATACCAATATATTTTATAAGTAAAAATGTTTAAAACGGTATTTATATTTACCTGAGGTAATTTACAAAAAAAATTAATAAAAACTCTCGAAACACAAATTGAATAATTAATTTTAAGAGACATTTGTTTTGTGAGTTAATAACACTGCAGTCTTATATCAGCATGTCTTTTCAACCATAAAACCATAAAAAAATTATTTGGTGCAGATTTACTATTACACACTCAATTTTAAATCAACGAGTGTCAGAAAAAAGTAACAAAATCATTTTTGGCAGTTCAGAAATGGTAAATAAACAGCAGGATTTAAATATAAAAAAACAAATTAAAAATCGATGTTTCTATGATTTTATTTCAAAATATGTGTACCACAATAATATGATAACTTTTGACATAACGTTGTCAATAAGTACAACACGCTATCTACAGTTTTATGGAATAGATACAAAATATCGATACCTTGCTTGACGATCCTGGTATTTGAAAGAGAATAAATAATGTACAAAGGAAAATGTATTGAAAGGGTCAGGTTTACCTTGTACTTTCTCCTCATATAAGATCCACTACGGTTCTTAGATGTGGTCTTAACGCCAGGGATATCCAGTTTCTTGAGTGAAGAAGGCACGAGATAGTCAGGTACGTGGGCCAGGTGTGGCTGGAACTTCACCGTATGTAGAGCTCTGTCATGCCTCAGCGCTTTAAAGTCCGTGGAATTCTCTTCGAAGAAACCCTACAACAAAAATTGATTGTCCAAATTCGAATAATTATGATGCAATTAAGTTTTATCACAACTAGGCAATACAATCTAGTTGAGGAAGATTGCTTATGATTGCAATGAGCTTGAGCTCTTGTCATTTGCTTATTAAATCCTAATTAAAATTTATGTATTAAAATGGAATAAAATAATATGGAAATTTTGTGTCCCCTGAAAGGCTCTTATATCTTTTGAAAACATGTAAGTGAAGCTTCACGTACTATGGCAAGATATGTCGCAGCCTATATTGCTTTACAAGTTCAACTTCTCATTCCAGTAATAGAACAATGTGGGTTGTAGAGTTCAGTGATGTGAAGAGAGATACGGGTATATTATTTCCACTAAGAAAAGTAAGTTAGACAGTATTTTAGTACAACAAAAGAAAGCAGTAAGAATTAAAAGAGTGACTCAGCTAGAGAACATTTTGCCAGGCTTAACCCTTCCTACGCCGTAGACAGAATGGTAGACTTTGACCAAAATGCCAAACACAGTTATATTCTATATTATAGGTTATGTCTCTTAGAGAGTTTTTTAGTTCACAAAAGGCCTTCAAAATGCCGGGTACATGCTCTGTGCTTATCGCGGTTTTCAAAGAAGTATTTATAAACGACTTTCACTCTGCGGCAGGGTGGCAGGATTACAGAGCCATAACCAAACATATCCGGGGTGTATTACGTTCTAGGTTGTAACGAGTGTGCGTCTACTATGTATCAATTATTATTCTTCATCAAGTGGTAGTTTTGTGATTAGTTTAAATATTTATCTTGTCTTATAATAAAATTTATTTATTTAAATTAAAAGGTTTTGTAAGTAGTTCTTTTTTATATTTATGAATAAATAAGCTAATTTTAAGTAAAATGCCCTGTTTTATACCTTTTTTGCTTTTGCCTTTTACAATTTAGTTATAATAAAAATTGGCTTTGAACTTAAAGAAACATTTTTTAAATTATCTTGGCGTTATGGGAAAGTTAATGGATTTGTTCATGGCATGCGAAGGGTTTAAAATACTTACAATCTATGAACAGTATATTTTTGATACCATTATCCTCACAAGAAATTAAGTTATAAATCCTAATTCCTATTTCCTCATCCTAACAACACAAGAAATAAAAAATATATATAACCACTGATCATATTTTAAATTTTTGAAAAAAAAAAAAAAAAAAACAAAGATACATGGGTATGAAAGTTTTAAAATGTATCCCACATGCAATAAAATGTGAAAATAACTGAATAAACTCAGAAAAAAACTCTGAAAGACTACCTTACAGACGAAACACTATACTATACAGATAGTTGCACTAATGCTATTGAATAAACAAGCTTTCATAAACATACCTTAAGCCTGTCATTGTTTAACATTTCTTCTTTGATTTCTTTAAGCCTGGCTTCTCGAACCGCAATTCTTGTGACAGATCTCCACGCGTCTTTAGCACGATATCTGAAGCCTTCCACTTCTTCCAGGTTAAACTGGTATGTTCTGCAAAACAAAACCACATGGAATAACTTTGTGTTTGAAGACTGTAGATAGCTAACCTAATTAAAAATTATTGTAGTTTTGTAAATACTACTTTGTAGTTAATATTTTCTATATTTATGTATGAGTATCGCTTCAAGTCTGCTGTGTCTAGTTCTTTCCATTATAGAGGCTGTTTAATTACTTTAAATTTAAAACTCCGTCATTTATAAACCTAGAAATGAAACAAAAGTGTTTTGGGATGTTTACAAGATTTACTAAAAATGTTGTAATAGACAATTTTTTGGTATATAACACTTTTTGAGATACTGATTAGGCTACATGTAAATCCTGTAAGATCTTTTCACATAGGAATGCTGAAACAAGTTCAAACTTGCTAAAAAAATTGACCTTTTAAATATCTTGACTACCTTTGTTGGCCAGCTTGGAATGCCATTTTTTCTGTTATAGTGTCTGTTTAATTTTTTTTTAGTTCACAACTTCATTATTTATAAATCTATAAACAAAAACTATAAATGTTCTGAAATTCTTATAACATTTCCTGAACTACACTTTTTTCTATCTAGAACTGTTTTCGGGATATTTAGTACAGGTAAGTCACATGAGTCAAATTAATAATATTTAAATTGTCTCAAATTCTACCCGCTTCTTCCGACTGAGCTGAAAGCTATTTGCTGTACATTGTCTATGGAAAAGCCGAAATAGATACCCAAATTATCGTAGTTCTACCCATTTTACTTATAGCTGTTTGTTCATGTTGGTGAATTGCCATGCGTCTACGCATCAACAAACAGATATCATCTATTTAGTAGTAAACAAACAGATGATTACTAACGTTTGTTTAGCTAGACATTTATATAAATATTTCCTTTAAATATGTTGTGTACGTTTATATCTAAATTTTATCATACTAGGTGTGATATAAAGTTTTTTGAACATTTAAAGTTTAAAATGCGTTTTAAAAATAATACTATTTAAGAATACCTCCAAAGATTTAAGAAAGTTAGATAGGTTGATAGTGATTTTCTCAAAACAAACTTAGGGTAAAAGAGCCTTTTAGGGTTTGAAAATTCTGGATTTGACCATTACTGGGTTGAGTGTCAAAATTCTACAGATTAATAAGAACTGTAATGTTTTTTATCTTACTTGAAAATGGAACCAGTATGAGAAAGGTCATTTTTCAAATGTTCTTCAACTAATTCCATCATGGGTCTCTCCCTCACGCTGACAAAGGAGAGTGCTGTTCCCTGTAACACAAAACAAAATCTGTAAATAATTATTGTGTTATTGAGAATGGATTAGCATATTATACAGTAAATATCAATTTGTTCCTAGTTAATATTGTGATATTTTCCAATATACAGAGCAATCTTTAAGTCGGACCCTTTCTATGTCAGATTTTCAGGTAACCAGGAAGGAAAATTTTAAATCAGCTTTTTGTCAGCTACCCAGACTGCCGAGTGTGGGACGGACATTATCAGTAGACTGTTGATAGAACTCAATAATTACATGTATTGTGACTTGTTGCGATAAAGATACCGATAACAGGGAGGATATTGAAGAAGAAAACACTGAAAATATCGCAGTTATAAACTATGCAGAAGCAGCATCTCATTTGGGCGAGTTAATGGTTTATTTCACGCAACAAGAAGAGACAACACCAGCCGAGCTTCTCATGTTAAAAAGGATGTGTGGCTGCAAGGCACGGAAACTGCGTTCAGAGCTAACGCAACTCAAATTAAGAAAATTCTTTGAGAAAATTTCAACTGTATTATACTTTATCGCAACATGTATTTTTAGTGTTTTTCTGCAATAAAGAAATATTGTATGTTTGTACATGTTGTTTATTTTTTTTTTCAATATTCCCCGTTTAACCCAGGGAATACTGAAAAATATTTGCGTTACGTCGGATCGGCCGCGGCCCCAGTTAGTCCGACTTGGTGCAAGGTTCCACTATTCATTCATATAACTATATTAGTTTTTATGCAAACAGTTGAAAACAGTAAGAAATTACCTATGCTTTGAAAATAATATTTTTTGCCAGAAATACACATATTGTTCTTTATCTTTATTTATATTTATCCATTTACAAAACTATACTAATAACACAAAATAAAAAATACTCCAATTTTTAAAACTTTAAAATAAAGTTTTAAGAAAATTTGAAAAAACATATATTTATTTTTCAACAAATAAAATTAAAAAGCAGGTATAAGCGATTTCCAAACAATACATATAAATGTAGAACAATAAAAGAAAAACAGAATAATATAAAAATAATAACTTTAATTCAAAAGTAGACAATTTGATTTAAAATTTGAAATTTTGTAGACCCCATATGAAATAAATTATGCAAACATGGAACACTTATATATTCATAATTTCCTAGTAGATAAACAGCATCACGTATATAATAGGTAAAAACGCCTACCTGGTTGTTACCCCTGGCTGTGCGGCCTGCTCTGTGGATGTAAGAGCTTAAATCAAGAGGAAAATCGAAATTGATAACATTTGACACTTGCTGGAAGTCGATACCTCTCGCTACTCCGGACTCTTTATCTCGTTTCCTCTTCCTAAAAAGTTTACAAACAATTTGTTAATGAAATGACAAAACATAAACACTATCACAGTGAATGTAACATTTAGATTACCTACTTGGCTGAATATGATTGGATAAATCAAAACCGTTATCAAAATTAAGTTGTCGTTGCAGAATTGTTAAGGTGAGTGTTTGTTTCATTGTAGCCATTGGAAAAATAAACACTTTGATTTTGGTTTTTGTTATGTTCAAGATGACACACAACACTTTACAACCATATTATCACTGATATTTTCAAAGCAAGTCAACATACTGCCAACTTTGAGACATACTAACACAACAGAATAAAAACATTATTTTAATAGGAAAATTAAAGGCTAAAAGAATTGCTGGCTCTTACCATAATTTGTGGTAACAAAACTGGAACACAATAACAAAAAATATTGTTTTATTTTCTCTTTTTCAGGTGTGGAACCCAACAACATTAAGTTAAGTTGCATTAAAATTATGAATAAAAATTTTGAAAAAACCACAACAAAAAAGTTGTGTACATCAATCCAACACTTCAAAAGGTAAGTATAAAACACAAACATACCACAGCAGAACACAATGGAAAATATCTGTTAATTCTTCTATCCTTTCAAATTTTTAGTTTGTAATAAAACACTTAAATGGAGGAAACTGGATTGTAATGAAACTAACCCTTTCTGTTTTGGGTCAGCTGGTGCAGTGTTGGATTGTGTTTTCTCCAGGGCATTCTCATCGGATGCAATGATGATGTCGTAAACACCTTGGTTAAACTGCGTCACTGCGTGACAACGCACATTGGCAGGCAATTCCGAGTTCAGCAAACATGTCTTGATAGCAAATTGCTCCAGGAATAGCTTGAGTCTGCAATTACAAAATTATTATAACACAATATTAGACAGGGCTATAAATATTGCCATGAGACGAATGTGCTATGTGATATAATACTAGATATATTCTCCGTTTACTGGAGTAGTAATTAACGACCCTGTTGTAATTAATTTAGCTTATTAGCTAACCCTTCAACGTGGCTCCACTTGAACATCACGGTTTAGTGCAGAGCCTAACCATATGCGATCTAGCGGCATGAGTTTGAACTACTTCCAGTGATATTTTATATTGTTACAAAGAGAACATTGCAGTCTTTATTTTCGCCTTCACAGAAAATGTTTTTCTTCTTGTTCAGCTGTTTATAGAAACCAAACAGATGGCTCAAATCTTCTGTGTTGCAACTCATCAGGTCTGCTCTGTTGTTTATTAGACAGGTTTGTGTTTACAATTGTATCTCACGAGTTCTGGTAAAACAATAATGGTTTTGTCCTAGGCCTATTTGTGAAAGTTAGTTGTTTTTTGTATGATGTGAACAATTTTGGGTAAGAGTTACATTTTTCTGACTTTTAGACATTTCTGTACTATTTATACTCAAGTTAATTAGAATTAAAACATGTCATTATACAGGGTGGCGCAAAAGTCACTGGACAGTTGGTTAAAAGAAGAAAAAATAACAGCATGACGTAGTACAATAGTTTTTGTCCGTGATGTTGGTATTAGTAAATGTTGGCAATTATGCCTTTTTAAGTTGGCAATACAATGCAATGAAACACACAACAATCGAACTAGTGAGTTCACCTGTGACACGTGTTTAAAGCTGTAGTTCCCGAATTATTATTTTTCTAATAGAATTTTTGTTAAACATCAGTCATAATGTTAACGAAAGAAGAAAGGATTTTCGCGTTAAAAACATTTTATAAAAGTGGTGCTACTGCAGTTGTTAATGAATGTGGAATACATTTTAGATCAAAACCACCGTCTAGACAAACAGTGTACGACATATGAGATAGATTTGAAAAACATGGATCTGTTATGGCCGCCCAACTGATGACAATTTATTGCGGGTATGTTTAGCTGTAACCTTAAGTCCTCGAAAATTGACCAGATGATTAGCATCTGAGCTGGATTTATCACGGAGGTCAGTGCAAAGAATGTTACACAAACAGAATTATAAATCTTACATTCCATGTTTATTACATGGGTTACTTGAAGATGATCCAGATCGACGACTTCAGTTTTGTGGATTGATGCTTAACCAACACAAACATGATCCTAACCTTTTTAATATAATTATTTGGTCTGACGAGGCCAATTTTAAGTTAAGCGGACAAGTTAACAGACATAACTGTACTTATTGGTATACTGACAATCAAAGTCTTTTGCTAGAGCAACAGCTGAATCAACCTGGTGTGAGTGTTTGGGGGGCAATATCATCATTTGGCGTACTTGGACCATATTTTTTTGAAGGAAAGTTATTAGTCGAATGGCAGATATTGACATGCGCCCACGTTCACCAGATATCACACCAATGGATTTTTTCCTATGGGGAGTAGTCAAGGACTCTGTTTATTCTCGAAAGCCTCATACTATTGACGAACTGAAAGACTACATACATGACGCATTTTATCAGTTGGACAATGATCCCACACTATGCCGTAGAGTATGTAACAGTATTCCAGAAAGACTTCAAAGATGTACTAATGAAGACAGAAAACAATTTGAATATAAAAAATAATTGTAAGTATTGTTTGTAATAAAAAATAATTTCAAATAAATCTAGTCTTGTTTTAACCAACTGTCCAGTGACTTAAGCGCCACCCTTTATGCTTGTTAGCAGGAAAACTTCTACAGCAGCCTAGGGGTGAGCTTTTGGAAATCCCAACATTAAAAGATTAAGGAACTCACTACGACACAGCATAGGCTATTCATTTAAAGGGTCATTACATGCTTTTCAAGCAAATGTAAAATATGCCATTCTCAGACGAAAAACAAAATTCAAATTAGAAATAGAATGAAAAACGACAATTGGTAAGACATTTCATAATGAAAATTTAGATTTTTAGTTAATTTGTACAGAAAATGTAATAACTCAAATAAGTACATTTATATGCAACAATTAATTGACAATGTTAATGCCATCCTTTTACTATGACAAGGGAGGCTTTTTTTTTTTTTTTTTTTTTTTTTTTTTTTTTTTTTTTTTTTTTTTTTTTTATAAGGGCATAAAACACGCAGGTTATCAATGCCCGTAGGGTTAACGGACACCTACACTTTAAAATATGGTGTCACGTTATCAGTGCAAGGAATAAATAGCGGATCTCTGTGTCAAATAACATTATTATCACATTAAGACAATAAGAAAAACAACAGCAGTGTACGGAGGACTAAAACTAAATAACAGATAAATAATAACGTTAATAAATATAACAACATCTAATGCTAAAACCAGGTAAGTTAGTGAGGGTAGGTTGTAAAGGGACCCACCCTCACCAATAACAAATAACAAATAAATAGAAGGACAAAAGTGCCCGTCTCCTTACGTGACACCTACATATTAAGATAGTGGTGTCTCTCACCTCACAGAAATTTTTAACTGTAAAGGGGTTTACCCTTGATTAAAACACAGAAATTTTCCTAACGAAATTTAAAAGATTGCACTTAGGCGGTGCTAGTTAAGAGCCTTAAAACTAAATAACAACTCAGGGGTGAACTGTAAAAGGGCTCACCCTTACCTAAAACTAGCGGTTAAAATGTTTACTAAAACTAATCAGGTACTATATCACTCATATTCTGGACATTAATTTAGTGCTCTCCAGAAAACTAAAGAGCTTCGTTAAAACATCTTCTTTGTCACCAAGCAACTCATCTAACCGGCCTGGCAAACGATGTGCTCTCCTCTGCCCGGCGAAGAGGCGGCAGTCTATCAACACGTGGCTGACGTTTAACGCCATATTACACTCCGCACACTGCGGTGGATCACCACGACTCATTAGGAAACTGTGAGAGAAGCGAGTGTGTCCGATACGGAGTCGACACAGTACAACCTCCTCTCTACGGTTAGTGCGGTAAGCAGTCGACCAAGGCTTTACTGTGTATTTAATCTGCCGAAGTTTGTTATTGGTTACTTGATCCCACGATATATTCCACTGATGTTGTAGTCGTAACTTTACAATCGGCTTTAGATCGGACGCGATTGATCGCCTAGTACATGGAGTCAGAGAGATTGCCTCCTTTGCTGCCCTATCTGCGATCTCGTTACCAGGTATTCCAGTATGTCCAGGTACCCACAGAAACGTAATTGCGATACCCCGAGACATCATCTCGCTCAAAGCGTAGCGGATCTTACGAACAAGGACATGTTTGGAGTACATGTCCTTGATAGCCAGCAGACCGCTTAGCGAGTCAGAGCACACTACCACCCTATTTGTTCTTGGACATACAATATTTAACGATTTCAAGATAGCTGTTAGTTCTGCTGTGTATATTGAAGATTCAGGAGTGAGGCAGAATTTGTACTCTCTATTGGAAGTGACAAAGGCACAACCCGTTCCTGCCTCACTCTTTGAGCCATCTGTGTAGATAACATCGCAGGGTGAACAGGATGACAGTATTTCTCTACAGGAGCTTGTGGACAACAGTGATGCGTCTTGCTTGTTCAACTGTAATAACGACAGTATTACATTGGGAGTTCTGACTGTCCATGGTGGCCTATCCATCTCGTGACATACTTCAACATCAATCGCTCTCATGTCCACTTCTGCGAGATGTAACAGGATTCTAATGCCAAAAGGTGCGGGGGCATTAGGTTTATTGTGGTACAAGGGAGCAAGCGATGTGTCTAAGACTACCTCAAAGGCCGGATTTTCTGGCCTTGATTTTAAACTAAAAAAATAGTTCATAGCCAATTGAACACGTCTGAAAGATAGGGATGGCTCACCACTCTCAGCTAATAGACTGACAACGGGGCTTGAACGAAAAGCCCCAGTAGCCAGTCTGACAGCAGAATGATGGATTGAGTCCAACATTTTAAGGGCTGTTGGCTTGGCAGAAGAATAAACCTGTGATCCATAATCAATACAAGGTCGAATATATGCTTTATAAAACTGAAGCATGCATTTTCTATCTGCACCCCATTTCGTTCCGCTTAGAGCTCTCATCGCGTTAAGTCTCTTTAGACATTTCGCCTTAAGTTCTTTAATGTGCGGAACCCACGTCAGTCTGTAATCAAACCACAACCCCAGGAATTTCACACAGCGACTCGCTGGGATTATTATTCTATTTATCCTAAGAGTTGGATCAGCGACGTTCCTCAGTCGAGAAAAAGTTATACATTTAGTCTTTGAAGGAGAGAAAGAAAACCCGGTTTGGTTGCTCCAATCTTCAAGACGGTGGATGGTGAGCTGAAGGTACCTCTCTGCAGTAGCCAGCCTCCTGGCAGGGACAAATACAGCAAAGTCATCTACGAATAGAGAGCATCTGACAGGAGCTCTGACGCAGGAAGTGAGTGATGCTGTTTATGGCCACAGCAAAGAGAGTACAACTAAGGACACTCCCTTGAGGTATACCGTTCTCAAGAATTTTGGTGTGGGACAAATGAGTTCCCAGTCTTACATTAAAAGAACGTTCATCCATAAAACCTTTAATAAAATATAACATATTACCGCCGACGCCCCAATTTGAAAGGGTATTTATAACTCCCCTACGCCAAGCTGTATCATACGCTTTTGTAATATCGAAAAATACAGCAACAAGTTGCCTCCGTTCAAGGAAAGCGTTCAGGATTGACGATTCCAGGCATACTAGGTGGTCTAGAGTTGAACGGCCTTGACGGAACCCACATTGCTGTGGAGACAGGAGATTATTGTGTTCTAGGAACCATACCAGTCTACGATTAACCATCCGCTCCAGTATCTTACAAAGACAACTGGTAAGCGAGATAGGCCTGTAGCTAGCAGGGGAGAACTTGTCTTGGCCAGGTTTGTATAATGGTACAACGTGAGAGTTGCGCCATGAACTTGGAAAGCTGCGTTCTTGAAAAATTCTATTGAAAAGGGACAAGAGGCACGCTTTAACCTCTACAGGAAGGTTTCTCAACATGGCGTAGTGGATGTCGTCAGCACCGGGAGCTGAGTTTATAATGGGAGAAATAGCGGATTCTAGTTCGTCAAGGGAAAACAATAAATTTAAGGGACTTATATAGTTATTTTCATTTATGGGCTGTGCTTCATGTTGTACTTTATATCGCTGGAACAAAGGACTGTAGGACGTAGTCCTCGACACGTTAGAGATGGACGAGGCCAGAGCGTTTGCCACATCTTTCGGCTCGGTTAATATGGTATCGTTCACCCTTAAGCCAAGAATAGGCAGAGGTGGCTGTCTTCCGCAAACTGCCTTTAGTCTCCTCCACACCAGAGATAAAGGGGTTGGTACGGTTAATCGAAGAAGTAAATTCCTTCCACGAATTTCGTCGACATCTTTTAAATATGAGTCGAGCTTTAGCTCTGGCAAGACGAAATCGTGCGAGGTTTTCCTCGGTCGGAGATCTATTAAATATCCGCAAGGCTTTCCTGCGCTCCCGAAGCGATATCCTACACTCTTCTGTCCACCAAGGTAAGTTTCTTCTTTTTGATGATTCCTGTTGTTTTTGGAATACTTTCTAGAGCGGCGCTTGAAATAGCAACTGTTATATTGTTGACGGCGGAAGTCTATAGCTACTGATGTTGAAACATCTGGTGCCTGTAAAATTTGTTTAAATTTGTCCCAATCTGCCTTATCAAGCACCCATTTAGGTCTTTGGGGCACATTACCTGGAATATCGAGAACTTTAGTTATGACCGGTGCATGGTCGCTACCGTAAAGGTCAGAGGAAACTGACCAATCGAAGCGGTAAGCAATTTGTGGTGTGCACACGGTTAGGTCTAATACTGACCAGGAACCTGTTCTCGGGCAAAGATAAGTTGGCGAGCCATCGTTCAACAAAACAAGATTCAGATCATCAAGGACCTTGGAAACCATGTTGCCCCTTGGAGAGCAAGTAGTAGAGCCCCAAACACGATGGTGGGCGTTCAAATCGCCCACAAGTACGAAAGGATGAGGCAATTGATTAAGAAGGTCCAATAGATCTTCTCTTGGAAGACATTCTGGTGGCAGGGGGATATACACACAACAGATATGTAATTTAAACGGTATGTCAATCTTTATGCATATTACTTGTAGAGGTGTGTTCAAAGGTACCTCCACTGTATTCAGAGAAGGATTCGCGAGAACCATAACTCCTCCACATGCATGTCCGTCATTATGGTTGTCATGGCGGAAGATATCCCATCCCCTGATGGAAAATTGGCATGCACGGTGAAGCTTGGTCTCCTGAATACATATGACATTTGGTTTTATTTGTGATGCTAGTAGGTTCAGGTCTTCCAGATGGCTTCGCAGTCCGTTAATATTCCATTGTATAATATTCATATAAAATTAGGTTTTAAAAGTAATTTTGTTTTTTGTTTTTCCTTGATTTTGTTTAAAATTTACATTAGTTTTTTCAATTTCTGAATGTGGCCTAAGGTCGTCATCAAACAAATCCTCCTCCATTAGGCTGGATTTGGAGGACTGGTATGAGGGAGGGGTTCTGTTGGCACCCTTTGACCGTTCGACCACTTTAGAGGCAATTTTTTGATTTATCCCAGAAACAAGTCTTTGGCGTACTTCCGGAGATATATTTTTTTTCCCCGTCACGCTGGAACCTCCAGCATTAGGGGTTTTTAAAAATTGAGCAGCAACCTGGCCTTCAGTAGACTGTTGCTTGTTAAAAGTGTTCCGTCCCTTGGTTTGAGGTGTAGCCGGTCTTACAGACACAGAAGGTGCAATTTCTGGTATATCAGTGCCTCCACTACGTGGGAAGGTCTTGGCACTGATTTGTTGTACCAAGGCAGCAACCTGTTGCGTTAGTTCTCTAACCATGCCTTCCAGAGCTGAGCAGGAAGCACACGGTTTCGGTTGCACAGGGACAGAGGCAGCCTGAGAATAGGATACGTCCTTCTTCGGGGTTTGTCCAAGTCGTTTCCTATACTCTTTACGAGCATCGCCGAAAGACAATTTCTCGCTAGTAACAATTTTCAGCACTTCCTTTTCTTCTAAGTATATTTTACAGCTGCGAGAGCTTGAAGGATGCTTGCCCTTGCAGTTGACGCACTGTTCTTCGCCACCGGCACAGTCCTTGTCACTGTGACCACTTTTTCCACAAAGACTACATGTTTCAGGGTTATTGCAAGTTTTGCTCGAATGCCCAAAACGTTGACATCTATAACACCTCTGGGGATTTCTAAAGTATGGGCGAACTTGTAGAGAAAGATATCCTGCTCTAATTGTGGCTGGTGGGTGAGGAAGGGCAAAAGTCAAAATGTGACCTGGTGTAGGTGTCGGTACATCGTGTTCAACCTTCATTATTCTCACCACATCAGTCACAAGACAATCTTTTAGTTCTTCTTTCAACTCTTCAATTGAGCAACATAGCATATCGCGACAGAATACAATTCCTTTGCAGAAGTTTAATGTCTCATGAGGATGGACAACGACTTCTACTTTGTCGTAAAAGGATCTCATGGAGAGAAATTTCTGAGCCTGTGGAGCGTTCGCAGCCTCTACCAAGATGCTTCCATTACGGAGCTTCCTAACAGAAGACGGCGAGCCGCCCACTCCGACTAGAGCCTTATTAACAAGGAAGGGGCTCACCTTTGCCAAGTTCTGAGTATCGTCTTTGTGTTTGAATACTAGAAAAAGTGGGGTGGGAAGATTTTGAATATTAATTTTCTTGTCTGCAGTTTTTCTCTGTTTGTTTGTTTCCTCTTCAGATTCTGAAGAGAGAGCACGCTTCTTTTCCAGATCCATAGAATCTCTTTCTACAACTCTATCATATGCTTGAGAAGGGTTTAATGTAGCCATTCAATATTTGAACCAGCGCATCGTGATTAAAGGTGCAGGCCGAGACATCGGGAACGGGTATACCCTCGGGAACCTGTCAGCCAAAGCTTGGCAGGGCACCCTACCCCAGTTTCCCCGGGGCCCGATGTTATCTCGTTTAACCGAGTCGGGAATTCACGCACGACTCGGGCTCGCACGTGGCAACAGAAATCTCCGACATTTCTGTCCAATAATCACTTCCTGACCAGGGACCGAAGTGGCTGGCACCAGGATTCATACTACCGTTTGCTTCGGCAGAGCAAAGCTCACATCAGCTCTCTTCTGCTACACCTTCTCAGAGTGTAGCAGTTCAAGCACTCCCCACAAACAATAGCACGATCCAGTCAGGAAAAGGGAGGAATTAGGAATAGGTAGGATTTATGGATGAGACAGGGGAAAGTGCCAGGATTGGAGATGTGTCTGGCACTAGCTCGGGGTACGAAAGGTCGCCAACCTTTAAACGTCAGAGTAAGACGTCCCCCTACGGGCGACAAGGGAGGCTTATGTTTCTGAAGCCCCTGCAACAGTCATTATTATTATAATATATCTAAAATGAGTCTGGAGCGCTTCTTCAGGTGGCAATCTCCACAGTGTTCTGGTAATGCAGAAAAAAGGTTAATGGCTGGAATAAGACTTAGAGAGAGCTGCAGAAACATAATAAAAAACTGGAAAATACTGACAATAACATCCATTTATATCCTAGAAACCATACTTTACTGCATAACTAAGGATCCTCCAAAACAAAGAGATCTACACTGCCATTACACTAGACAATCAGGGAATTACACTCTACCACTCTAGAGAAAAAAACCATCATATGTTGGAATGAAACTCTTCAACAAGCTACCAGATCATCTGAAAGACTACCCAGGATCTATAAAGAGAAACCTACGGTGTTGGTTGCAAGATCACGCATACTACACACTCGATGAGTTCTTATCATGGAATGATGATTCTTAAAAAGACCTCTCATTTAATATCAGAATTCACTTGTAAAAACTGTTTGACTCTGTAACATGTCTTGATGATATTGTTAATAAAGCATATTGTCTAAAACTTGGTACATTTTTCTCTAGGCAACATGAAAAATCTTTAGTTTAATGGCTTTGAAACACAACTCTATAAAGATTATTGGCCATTAAAATAATTATTATTACTGCTTGCTAAGCCCAATTGCATGTTGGCCAAATAGCCGTGAAATATTACTGAGCTAACACACTATTTTACTATAAAAATACATAAAAAAACAGATAGTTAGTAAATTTTATTTTTCCATGTTTACCACTGCATGAACATTTATTTGCTAAAACTTTATGTTTGCCATTATTAGGTATGTATTTATGTGATAAAGTCCTTCGGCCAAGAAAGACATTGCAATTTGGTGGAAATGCCACTCACTTGTAAACACCTGTCGACGGTGTTGACGAATATGATGGTCTTGCCGCGTATGAGCCGCAGCATGAGGAATGCGTACAGGATGGCGGCTTTGTCCTGCTCCTCGGCATTAATGATGTAATGTTCCAACTGAGTGACAGGCGCCAGCTCCGACTCCTGCAGCTTCAACGTCACCGGATTGTGCAGAATCAGTTTCTTGAGAGACAGGACGTCCTCGCTGAGTGTGGCACTGGCTAGGGTGGCCTGATACACTCGTGGCAGGAACCTGGTCAACAGAACAATGGTTCAGCACAATTCCTTAGAGATCGTGTCCATCACATCGTAGTGCATTCAGTTGTGTAGCTGATGAGACAATGAGACTACAACTTCACCTATATCAAACTACATCTTGTGGACTAGTTATCTCAGATGTCAAAATGATGTAATGGGTTTATTTTTGAGCTTCTTTATCGTCGACTTCTTTTTGGATCTCTTCAGACGAACATGACTCCAGATTTCAGGAGTCAAGTCTGTAACAGCGTCAGATCCCAGATGCTGCACTAAGAGGAGAGTGAATTGGAGCTTACGGCTTACCTCAACATTCATATCATCAGAGAGTAAAACCACAAATATTCAGTTATAACAAGAATGATATAAACAAAAACCCGGTAGGCATATCCACGCATATCAGGCGCACATATCAGGTGCAAGTTACGTTGCTGCTATTATTAAATGTATTATCAGCTAGGCTGTGATCTAATAATTTGTTGTGCATCTTCATTCCCTTCAAGAATGGCGTTAAAGATATAGTGCGACTTGAACTGCAGTTTCTATTATATAGCTTGCCTATAGAACACATAAATCCACAGTTAATACTAAGATTATGAGTGCAATTCTGATTTCAGTGATGGTGATGGAGTGTGGAAGATGTAATTATTTCCCATGCCAAAAACCGTTTGCCTACTCACGATTTTTGTGAGGATGAAGAACTTGAACGTCAAGATGAAGGTAATTTTGTGCACAGTGAGTAAAAAAATCTGAATTTCTTAAGAAACAAGAAGTTTGAATAAATGTCAGAAAAATCATTACACACGATATTTTCCTTTATTTGATTTTTTAGCTTATTATTTTAGATGAAAACTTGTATTTATATAAAAACATTGTCATATCTTAGGTAAAGTTAGTTAGATATTAAGTAAAAAAAATGTTTTGTATTAAAAATAATATATTAAAATATTGGAATGTTAGTTATTCCAAATATGGTATTTAGTACATTAAATGAAGATATTAATGTAAAGACAGCGGTAAAAAAAAATTTATTATTTATCTTTTATGGGGTGTGTTTTAAAAAGCTCTAAAGTCTTGCATTTTTGCCCAATTTAATTGGTGCTACATGTTCTGAATAGGCCTCTTTAAATATTTCTTCAATGGGTTAAACATAACAAACCTACTCATGATGGATTACAGATTTTATGAGGCAATTTTGTAATAGTTGTATACGTTGACCTAACCACAATTGAAGGAAATGCTTAATCAATACGTTCATAAAATACGTCTACGGTTTTAAAAGTTATGACTATTTTTTACGTATTCTCAATGAAATTTAATTTTCAAAATTATAAAAAACTTATTCAAAAACTGTTTGGTACAAAGATTTTACACAAAAACAAAAGGTTCTTTCTGAAAAAAGAAAATTAACTTATACTCACTTTAAGACTTCTCTAACATCGTCTCCTCATAGCCGAAGGAAAAAACATGAGATCTGCCTCATCGATGACGAGCATCTCTAAAGAGTTCTTGAGCGACAGGGACTTAGCTGTAAGGTGCAGTAGGGCTCGGGCTGGTGTAGCCACCACAATATCTGGTCTCTCGATCAGCAACGGACGCTGAGCTTCTATATCCATCTGGTGAATCACCACAATTTAGTGGAATACAACTAATTATCATAACTATACTGAATTACTTAACTTTTTAATTATTTGGACAGTTTAAAACTTCAACCTTAGACAATAGAACAGTGTTGTTAATTTGCACAGGCATTTAAGTTACATCAGATATCAAGAATCTTCATCAGTTCAATAAAATGAAGAGCTGAGAGAAAGACAGTTCAATACAATCTAAAATTCAAATGTTCCTGGAGTTATTTTAAAATTAATGGTCCAGTGTAAGTCTGCATAGAGGGAGCATGAAACAGTTTTTTTTTTTACTTTTTACAAGGTGGATCTTTCTATACCAAATCACTTTTAACTGATTACTCTAAACGGGCCCACATCCTTTTGTAAATATTTTTTAACCTCAAAGGATTGAATCCAGACTTGGTTATAGAGCTGCAGCCTTAACTCAATGCTATTGTGAAGGTTTTGAGGAGACCTAGATAGGCTGAGTTTGGTGGTGTAAACATCTTCAACTCTTTGAGATAGACTACTCTTTACCCTCCCTTATCACCGTAAGGTGTCTGACGCAGTCAACATGTTTAAACAGCCCATTCACTATAACTAACTGAATGGTATAAAAAACTGACTTTCCATTCAATAATAAATCTAATACTGTAATGTTAAAATGAGTATAAACTGGTCTCTGTGTGGGATTTAACACCTCTTGTTCACCCACAACCAAGAAAAAGCAGATTGGACATGTAAATTTTATGAAAATTAATGTTTCAAATGAGAACATTAATCAAATACATAACAAATTGTTGATTATACGGAATATAAAAATCAACCATTGGCAATAAATAAATTAACTTCAAATTTTTAAAAATTAATTTTGCAACACTGATTTGAACAGGAATAATTTTTAGAACAGTGTAGTTCTGAGTTGATTCCCCAATGGTGTTTCAGAGAGAATTAATCTTTAGATAATCAAGGGTTTCAACTGTATTTTAAGTTTACAAATTTGTAAGCACTGGTTTTTTAAGAAGAATTCTGGCCAGAAAGATTAAGACAACTTATTGGAAGACAAAAAGCAAATGGAAATAAAACATCATTTAAAAAAACTTGATTTAATAATTACTATGGATTTCATACAACTGAACAAATACGAACAGTATTTGTAGCAGAAAACAATAAAATGGCATGCACAAGTAACGACAACATAATGAAGCAGCTAATAAAGAGTTAAAGTAGTTGCAGAAAAATTCTGCAAGAGAAAGCAGCACAATACGGATTTGACAACTACGCCAACTGCATATTACGTACTAATTTTGGCCCATCTCAGTCAGATGGCAAGTTGAAAACTGTAGATGATTTTGGCTGTTGGCGAGGGAGATGGTTAACATATTGTGAAATAGTACCAAAATAATTAAGACTACCTTTGAAACTGACCTGCGGAGAGATGTCTATGCACCTGACTTCTCTTGAACACTTCTGTGTCAGTTTCCAATACATGAGAATGGATCTGGTTGCACAACTCTTTGCTTGGAGCCAAAATTAACGCTTTTACAGCTTGCTCTTTTGCAACCTAAAGGAGACAAAATTGATATGAATTTTAGTTTCTCTCTTAAATTTATCAATGATAACTAACATAATCTACAATCATATACAATCAAACTGTTGTGGATACAATTAACTTTTTAACATAGTAAAAATGTTACAGCACAATAAAGTAAGGCTAGTAATTTATTTAAATTGTTGAAAAATACTTTATAGAAATGAAAATTAGCCTCGCTAGGCAATGGGTACATCCAGAATTTTCGAATCTTGAATCTCATTCTGAATATTGAAAAATTGATTCTTAAATTTCGGATTCTAATAACATTTTTAGTTTATGATTTCAAAAAAAAATCACTATCAATCTAATTTTTAATCATTCTTAAACATTTGGAGACTATCCGATAATAGACAGAATAACACAGTTAGTTAATCTATTTTTCGAGGATTTTTGCATAGGTTCAGTAAAATGGCTATACATTAATAAATAATTAATATACCTTACCTTCTAATTTAATTTTGGCACATT